>NC_135413.1:15639861-15864861 GCF_051991245.1 Festucalex cinctus
AGATTAAGCATCTGTCACAGTATATTGAAGCATTATTCCACTTTTTCTTTCTTGCTTGTTAGAGCCTTCACATTTACTTTGTCGTTGGTATACAAAAAACTTTATGGATATGTTTGTTTTGTAAACTTCCTGTGAGACATAAACTTCACATAACATCAGCAAGTTTGTTTTCAATGGATATGTTGTAATTTTTGTTCATGTATGGAGTGGAATAGGTTATCAGTGTATCACAGTCTCCATTCATAAGCCTCAAATTGACCCGGATACATTCATAGTTTGTTCTGTGTTTACCCTATTTACTTGTCTGCTTATCATGTTCCACCCTTGACAATAGGGGCATAGGGTTCATAATCAACCAATTATTTAATGCTTTCAGAACATTTAATTTAACTTGCATTGCACAAAGGTTTATTTCTTGAATCAAATGAAAACAATTATGCACGTACATCAAGATTTTGTCAAAGGTGTATCATGCGCTCATTTTAATCATGCTTTTTACACCTTAATGGGGTTCTCCATACTGTGACCGACCCCAGGCCCAAATAAATATAAGGGGTGCTTTGCTGAACAGTACAGTAATGCAATGTGCTTAACTAAAAAAGAATGCCATTCATCAAACAGTGCGCATTAAGAAGGTCTGTCAGTGTTCACTGGCTGTCCACTTTACTTTCACCCGTTGTCTTTTCACTGCAGAGTGCCGACCTCACACAAGGACAGTTGCATCACACTTTCACAGTGTTTGCTTGCATTCAGCAGCAGCTTCATCTTGCTGGCTCATGAGAAGCAGAAAGTGATGACCTGACTTAACCTCAACTCTCCATTTAGTTAAACATAAACGTACTTTAGGTTTCATCCACTTTGCATACAATAATGAAACGGAAATATATGTTATATGTATTAATATCCTGTGCTTTCAATAATTTACTGTATATACTTATCATTCGGTGAATAAAATGGAGTTGATAGTTTTTTCTGGACTCCGTGATTGTTTACATCCGTCATCAACATGTATTTGCGCTGCTTCATTTCCTCTCGTCAAGTCACCTTGCTCGCCACTGTGGGAGTTGGCATAAACACATACACACTAGGGGTGCAGCACCTTTTGAAAAACAGTTCGGTTCGCATGTATCCTGTCGCTTCATAGGCACGTGCGACTATTTAAAGCATTACTACTAGCAGCTAGCAGCTATCATCTTTGGTGCTGTTTTTGTACTATTTCATTGTTTGTTTATCGGTTCTGTGTAGCAAATACGTTTCATTTGACTTGTCTGCTTACCAGACATGTAGTGTATGTGGCCTTTGAGCATGAAGGCAAGACTAAAATGTCAGGTGAAGTGGATGTTAGAATTGCTGCAGCAGCCCACACCCTCCCTGCTCCCTCTCGGAACAAGAGGGCCATTTCAAGGGAGACGGGAAGCGTTTAGGCGCCTCATTCTGTGTTTACTGAGGTTGTCCCAGGGGAGTGAAAGGAAAGGGTGGTGTAGTGCAGCCTAACAGACTGGAGAAGGTGGTGTTGAGTAGGTGTGTCCGCCACACATTTTCTTGCACAGCGGTGTAATTTTCCTCTGTGCTGCAGTGCCTTTGGCAGCAATGCCAGCCTCATATGTTTTCGCAATCTTCCATTTTGGTACTGTTACTGGATAAACTGAAGAGGACAACAACAACAACAACAACAACAAACAAAAAAAGGAATCCACATGTCAACATCCCAGTTGGATCGCTGTCATTTTTCGAGAAAGTGTTTCAGCATGACATAGCCAGCATGCTGGTGAGGAATTTCAAACACTGCCACAGCAACTGGCTGATTATTTGCTAATTCTGCAGGAAAGACAGTTCAGTAACAGTGTCCAGCAACACATTACTCAACTAGATAATTTATTTACTCGTGATAGATACAACATTATCAGTCCTGCAATCTGGGGAGACTGTCAGCTAATGCTGCTGTGAGAATTTCCAGCAATACACTACAGTGTTTGTTTTATACATGACTGTACTCAAACTCAAATTTTTTAACATGACAACATACATTTGTAAGAATTATCTTCTAATCATGTCATGTCTGTTCCACTTTCCGACTGTGTCCCACTTGGTGATGATTCTTCGAAAAAAATTAAAATTTTGCATCTTTGTTTGAACCATGAAATGTGGCAGAAGTTGGAAAAGATCAAGGGGGCAGATACTTTCACAAGCCACTGACAATTCAATAGACACATTTTTCTTATACATCGTTTGCAAATCAACCATTTTAGTCACATTTCGTGCTTAGGACCTAATGTTAATTCTATGTTATGTGTCTGAGAGATGACGATTTCACTGCGCTTGCTTAGCTAGGTCCAGATCCAATACTGTCGACCAGTCAGATATGTTCAAAATTCTTTGGTGAGAACATGCATGATTGAACAGACCTAAAAAATTAACAAGTGGTGATCTCCTTTATTAATAAAAGAACGATAGATTCAAAATGTTGGGAAATCTCATCAATTCACAGACATTGCAGTGCGAAAAGGGCTCTCGTCGCTCCATATGCTGCTTCAGGGAGATCTCTTGATTTGACCTTTATGGTTTCTCCTTTCTATCTTCTTTCTCTGTGTCCCATTGTAACTTAAACAGCATTTGCTTCATCCGCCCCTTTTCCTCACTCATTGATGATGCACCATATGTAGACTACAGCCACAGTTTTAACTGTTGCCAAAGTTGTTTGCATGATTTTATATTCCTGTTGATTTGAGTACATTGTGTCCAGCATGTTGTCAAGTTTCCTCAATAAGAGACCAGAAAAAGACCAGGCACACATTCAACTGACATTTTTTATTTTTTTTCCCTCAATAAATGGATTATGACTCTGCTACTAGTTTTGTTCGTAACGTCACAAAATACGCAAAAAAATGCTATTGCTTACCAAAGTTAAAACTAGGGCTGGGTATTGCCGCCAACCTCACGATACGATACGTATCACGATACAGGGGCCAAGATACGATACGTATCGCGATACATATGTATCCCAAATAAGACACATTTTATTTTTTTTTTTAAACAAAATATAGGAAAATAGGTATACTGAGACACGTGCCATGTTAAGTTTATCAATAAATACATGTTGACATTCTTCATCTGCTTTCATTTTTCTTAGCAAGACACAGTGTCCAATCACCCGTGAGCTATTTTTGCATTAATTGAAGGCAATTAACTTCAAAGACGCTGCTCGTTTTGATTTTTTAGGTACAATGCAAGCCGCAAAGGCAAACGTGAACTGCCGATTTAAAGTTAACGAGCAATATCGATTCTGACCCTGCGTATCGATACGTGTATTGTGATGAGGCCTGCAACGATATATTGCCGTATCGATTTTTTGAGCACACCCCTAGTTAAAACAGATGTTTGTAAATTTCCTATTTTCAGCTAATACAAACATGCTATTTTTGTGTAAATGAAGCTCCTCAAGTCACTTCAAAAATGTTTTCTTGACACTAAGATTGCCACCAGATGGTGCTACAGCAATACTGCTCTTGCTTTGGCCTGAACCTAGAAACCGGTGACAGCAGAGTTCTTCAGTGTTGTACTGAAGGATAGGTTCCAAATACAAATCCCAAAATAGGTGAATTTGCGAATGCCAAACCATGAATATGCAAGGAGTTACTGCATTAACTAAACTTTCAGTGCCTTCTTTCAAAGTAGCTTCTTAACAGAGTGCTTCGTCATACACGTTCTTTTGTATTATGTGTACAGAACCGCACACCTACAGTACATTACCAGAGTTTACTTCTGGGTGTGTTTAATGGCTCAATTTTTCCACTGTTTGGATTTTGGATTGCTAATCTATTGGCCACCTTTTAATCACATGCCTGCTCTTCACCACTTTGTTCAAACGTTTTTGGGTGGGAGTGACCACTTCCGAGCCCTCAATCGCTTCCAGTCTCAGTGAAACTCAGACAATGGCGCAGAGTTTCCTCTGCAGTCAGGAGGTGGTCATCTTTGGTCAAGCGGACCTTTCATTTGTTAGTTTATTTGTTTATATTTGTGAGCGTGGGCTAAGAACTACATTCACATCGGTGAGATAAATATCTTTAAAGAGAATTTTGTTGTTGTTGAATTTTTGGAAGTTTTTATCTTGCACATTGATCACTGTGCTTTGTTTGAGGTTGTCCAGATTTTATTCTGGGTTGAGAATGTCCAAATTGTTGTGATAAGCAGAGCAGCAGATGTGTGATGGGACGTTTAGAGGGAGGTGCACTCTGTGACCTTCAGCTGCTATGGCCAATCCAGTGATGGTCCTTAAGATAACATTGTACAAAATGCGGGTAACAGCTTTAGAGTCCATTAGTGTTCTTGGAAGTCTGTGCTACGATGCTTCCAAATGAATCTGAAAAAGAGAAGGGAAGTGTGTTAAGACTGAAATGATGTACTTCTTTCTAAAAGCAGCAGAAACCTATTAATTTGTAGAGAGGCATTCACTAATTGCCTATAGACATACTGAGAAGTGTTTCTGATATTGCTAAATTGGGTAACTAAAATATTTTGAACTGTTATGCTTATCTGACATTATCTCTGTACAGGCAGATTCGTCATACAGTACTTCTCTTGAATCATTTCATTTGTGGCTGGTGACTGTTCGCTGGAATGGAAATTTTGCCACTGAATAAATTTGCAATTAAATCAATGACCGTACAGGACAAACACAAATACCACTTGACTTACATAGGTACATATATACAATATACTGTACTTGCATTTACCATTAGTAGTGTTGTCAAAGTTAAAGCATTAAAACATTTCTTAGTCACAAAATATTATTGCATTAATAATGGCCATCATCCCCAGTTGGCATTTACTAAAAAAAAATAATAAAATAAGTAAACACATTTTATATTGAAATACAACACACACATTGTCAATTTACTGTTAAATCCAATGGAATACCCACTGGCGAGCTAGCTAAAATTAGCAGTAGAATATTCACAATTTCACACACAAATGTTGTATTATTTATTATTGTATTAGTGTTGTCAAAGTTAAAGTGTTAACTCATTGATTAATCACAAAAAAAAATCACATTAATCATGTTTTAATGCAGATTAATCACACTATTAATTTTGACCGCATATAATCCTTTAGATTGACAGCAGATGATTACGTTAAAAGGCAGCACAGGTTGGGTTTGAGCATACATTAATGTAATACATGTTTGTGTATGATGTTCAGAATATTTATGTCAAAACATTGGTGTTATTTTCCCCCATTTTATATTATACAAGTAATTAACTGATTAGAAAAAGAGGATGATTGGAGTGTGCAGTAGATCAAAAAATATTGAGGAGGACATCCTCATAATATTAAATCACAAAATAATTAACATATAACAGGCGCTCTTCAAATTTGGCGGACACAGTTGTTGATGAAAAGCATTTTTAATTACTCATCATTAATCAAAATTATTGATGTGATTAATCTGATTTAAAAAAAAATGATGGTTTGACATCTCTAATAAAAAGTTGATATCTAAAAACATCCCATGGTTGCAAGTTTGCAACCATGCAATAATGCTCTTAATTTACCCTTTTCCAATTTATATCTGGAAAAATGTATCAGTGAGCTTCCACTCATAATTTCTAACCATAAATTACGAAAAACATAACATGGGTAGATGCATTTAGAACCCCCCCCCCCCCAGTTGGGTCATGTCAGAAACACTAGCAAATGCAACAATTTACATGGGTCTGTAACGTTTGTTAGAGCTTTAGCATTCATTTACACTGGTAGTTTATTGCACTAATTTTAATGTAGTTCTTTAGTATGCATTTGAAAAATGCAATTTTGGGTATCAGAAATCTGAGTGTTTGTATTTCTAATAAACATTAGCCAAAAAAGGTTTATTAGTTCCATCTTAGCTGTGTTGTCAAGAAAGGTTGTCACTTGTGTGAAAGAACAATTTCAAGTCTCCTATTTTCACCTTACCATTTCCTTGTAGTGGGGACTCCCCCAAACTTGTCCTTTCATCCTTAATCATCCCCCTCTTGGTTCTGTGTGACTCTGAGGGCCTGGGAGACTTGAGTTATGTAATATCCCTAGAAACACAACAAGCACTCTAATGTGATGTGACTTGTGAACCTAAGGATCTTGTCAGTACCGTAGTTTTTAAATCATTGTCATGTCTGCTGGCCGTTTTTTTTTTTTTTTTTTTTTTTTTTTTTTTTTTTTTTTTTTTTAATAGCTTCTCCGTGCATGTCATACAGACTATTTTTCAAATTATTTTCTCACTTAACTGTCCATGCATGTGTGAGCATAATCTTCTTGACTTCATTACATCTTCATTTGCCTCTCAAGTGAAACGTGTTTCTTAAACTGCCATTCCTGAGGCAGGTTTCCATTGTCAAAAGGAAATTCTGTACATTTTAGTCACATCCTCTGTCATCATGTTTGTGTATTGGAACAGGCTGTGCCTCAGAATAAATGAAAGTATTAGCATTCCCTTCTGGCGTAGCTCCGTGCATAAATGCCCTCACTTGAGAGTTAATGAGCTGCATCATTGGGACCCTTATCCACAAACCTGTGTCTGATGATTTGTCTCTTGATTTGTAGCAGCAATTGTTTATTGACCTGCATCCTCCTTTAATTCAGACTGGCATTACTTTCTGATTTTCTAAACTTTGTTCCTTCTCATGCAGGAGCCATGAAGAGACTTGTGTTCATCCCCAAGCCCACTATGCCTTGTGCCAACATGTGCCACGTCGCGAACATAGCATACACTTCTTGTGCAAACATGGGCAGTACCCCATATGTTTTTGCCACCACCTCCTCTTTGCTTCTCCTTCAAACTGTGACATCCTCCCGCTCACTTCCCTTTTTAAGAATTCTGGCACACTCCTTGTGCAACAGTAGATTCTTTACTTTAATACTGTAGTTAAATAAGTCAAAAGTAATTTGCAGAACAAAATCTAACAAACTATTATTATTCTCATATTTCTTTCATTTCCACTTTTGCTACAACAACCGTTTTTTTCTGCTTCGTACATCTTGTGGTCTTATTTAAGACGAAGTGAAATCGTTCTTGAGAATGTAGTTATAGGACTTCTGTGATGGTCCAAACATCGACACTTATTTTATTGTTCTTGACTTAAAAACGAAAGCAAAAGTATTGGAACAGACATTATTAAAGTGAATTACCCATGCGAATCATTGACTTCACCAGACTCTTAATTTGAAATGCTTTTCCAGGCTGCAGCCTCTTCCAAGACGTGTTTATTTCTGGGTCTTCGGGTGCTAAAATGCATACTCTATTGGGATAAATCTACTTCTGCTGATACCGTCATATGTTACATCGTGACCAAAGATTAATAAGCCCATTCCATAATCAGCCATTTAAGCCCAAGCCATTACCTCCACCATGCTTTAAATATGAGCTTGTGTATTTAGGATTATAATCAGGTCATTTCTTTCTTCATACTTTGGCCTTTCAATTTGTTCCAAAAGATGTGTAGCTGTATTTCTTCTTTCAAAGTTCGAACAGTGTATTGTGATACCTTCACCCCTGCCCTGTGGAGGTTAGAAGTGAGTAATGTTGAAAGATCCAGTACACATTGAGTAGTTAGTAATGTTTTTTTTTTGGTGTATTGATTTCTGCATGTATGTAATCAATAAGTAATAGAAAAGCACAATGAATTTTTAATTTGTATTCATTCAGAATTTTTTTTTTTTTGTGATTGGCTCTCTTACATAATACTACGCCTTGTTGACTTTTTCCACCTACAGAACTGTGAACACTCCCATTTTGTGACAGCAGGTGACAGCATTGCTCCTACATCTAATTTGTCACTGACTGTCTATCATGTGAGAACGAGGTTGTTCCTCACCATTAATTCCTGACACTATGCAAGCACATTTGCTGTTAACAGCTGGAAGTGAAATCTCAAGGTAATGTTTTGCTTTGGTTTAGAAATGTTTTGAACTTTATCAGCAGCTGGGGAATGAGGATGGATTAGCACAGTTCAGGTTTTTGTGTGGTAGGGTGAGTCTCAGTGCCAAGGTCATTGTCTTGCCATGGAAATCTACGTTCTGTCCCCTTTTCGATATATATATATATATTAGGGGTGTCACGATTCGCCAACTCCACGATTCGATTTAAATTTCGATTTTGGGGTCACGATTCGATTTTTTTTTCGATTTTTTTTTTTTTTTTCTCCGCTCCCCCACTTTATAACACAGAGGCATATGCTTCTGTAGGCTAAGGCTAGTCTATGATCATTGGTTCTATTCATTGTACAGTAAATCTTATTTCAAAAGATCGGCTACATATAGGTGATGCAATTTCCATATTATTTTTGTGTAAATTTATGTAATATATGATAATTGACATTAGGCAGGAATGATCAAATTCAAAGAATTTATTTACAATATAAAGTTAACCGTCTTGTTCTTACTGAAGTGTAAAATAAAAAATAAAAAACCAAAAACAAAAAGTCACAGTGGGTGCCTGCCATCTATTGACTGTTTTTGGTTACAACAGTGTGCTGTGCGTTCCTCTTAAAATAATGTGCAATGTGCAACAACAACAAAAAATATATTGTATCCAAAGTCATGGAACAAATACAGCCTGAACAAACTATATCCCAACATTTACAGTTGCTGGGCATACTGTAGCGTGGTTCAAGTACACTAATTAAATGTTTGAATCCAGCGTTTTCCAAGGCTGCAGGTCTGCTGCTATAAATAGACCTATGGAACTGGCGTTTCGCGCGAGCTGAAGTGTGTGGAAGTTTCACTGTAAATGAGGATGAAATAGTTGGTTGGACCGTTGTTTTCCCACTTCTAGTTGAATTTGATAAATCTAAATCTTTGTGATGCCTGCGTAAATGTCCCGTCATGTTTGTCGTGTTTCCCGTTGTTACGGCTGGCGGCTCGGGCCATTCAGTTTGAATGCGCCAGCGCGACACTCTGATTGGAGGACTGTGCCAGCGCGACACTCCGATTGGACGACTGTGCCAGCGCGACACTCCGATTGGACGACTGTGCCAGCGCGACACTCCGATTGGACGACTGTGCCAGCGCGACGCTATTGTGTATCCGTGTATTATACCCCTATTAGTTATTGTTTCTCCTCCGTTCTGTCAGTTCTGTCAAATGCGGTTATTATTTGTTCACCTTCCACTTTCACTCCCTTGTCAAACCCCTGCCTGAAATTTCAATTAAAACTACTCAGATGTTAAAGTCGACCCGTGTTTATCTACTCTATATTTTCTGTTATTGTGTTACTTCCCTTCCCCTTGACGAGCCGGGCGTAACACCGTGGCCGAGTACAGTACGCGCACATAGCATATCTTGCAACTGTGGTCTTTTTATCGACAACGTGAACGTTGTCGACATAACTCACCGGGAACGCAAAATGTTTCCAAACTGGTGACGAGAGAAGCGGGAGCGGCTTGAAGCACCATTGCTGTGTCTGTCCGCGCTTGCCATCATGACTGCAGGAGAAGTCAGCTAACAAGTGCCGTTAGCTAGTAGCTGAATGGCTGCGTCTCATTTGCTTTCCTGGGAGGTGGCGGTGGCGGCGGTGGCGGTGGCGGCGGGCGCGGGGGGGGGGGCATCGAATCGTGTGTCCTCTCTTCTATTTCGATGCTCGAAATCGTGACGTAATTTCGATCGATTTCGATAAAAAATCGAAATCGTGACACCCTTAATATATATATATATATATATATATATATATATATATATATATATATATATATATATATGTATATATATGTATATATATATATATATATATATATATATATATATATATGTATATGTATGTATATATATATATATATATATATATATATATATATATATATGTGTGTATATATATATATATATATGTATATATATATATATATGTATTAGGGGTGTTAAAAAAAATCGATTCGGCGATATATCGCGATACTACATCGCGCGATTCTCGAATCGATTCAATAATCGGCAGAATCGATTTTTTTTTTTTTTTTTTTTTTTTTTTTTTTTTTTTTTTTTAGGATTCACACCTTGAGCATGGAAGAATGTTATATGAACGGCACATTAAGCCTTAATATTTTTATTTTAATGCTGTTCAAATGTGAAACAGATTGCAAACTGTTTGTGTACAGTGGCTCACGGTTATAAGCCTCAAGTTTTAGATAAATATATTCATACAAATCTTACAGTGTACATGTACAAATTTACTGATAGTATTTTCTAAATTTGAATGGAAAAAAAACGCAACAATCGACTTATAAATTCGTATCGGGATTAATCGGTATCGAATCGTGACCATTCGTATCGGGATTAATCGGTATCGAATCGTGACCATTCGTATCGGGATTAATCGGTATCGAATCGAATCGTGACCTGTGAATCGTGATACGAATCGAATCGTCAGGTACTAGGCAATTCACACCCCTAATATGTATATATATATATATATATATATGTATATGTATATATATATTTATTTATTTATTATTATTATTATTATTATTATTATTATTATTATTATTATTATATTTAACAGAATATCATCGATCAATCCAGGTTGACAGCCTTCTGGTTTGGTTCTCGGTAAGGCCCGGTACACTCACATTGACATTTTTCTTTTTTAAATCTGTAACAGAATCCACACATAAACATAGAAAATCAGGCATTTAGCATTTGTGGTTGTATTGTGTGTTGTTTGCTCCAATACTCTCAACACACAACGCCTCACATTCTGATTCTGCTCCACCACCGTTCTAGAATCCAGTCATCCAAGAGTAAGCTTTTGCATGACCACACGTGATCTCACAGGCAGAAAAGATGAGCTGACGCTTTTGGGCATGCACTGATAGCTGCCGAGTGTTTCTGAAGAAGGCCAACTTGCTTTGAATACTTCCTTCCGGGGAAATTAATTTTAGCGAAAAAAATGACAATGGGTAGGAAACACGTTATTTACCTCTGCCATCAATTAGAGGTCACTTCTTTGATTGGCTTTCACCACACATGAAGATTTTTGGCCACAAACGTTTAATATTTACGTTTGTCGGCCTGACTCATTTTGGACCCTATTATCGGGACAAATCCACTCTTAATAATCTAATTTTATAAGGATAATTTTCTAAGAAAATTGGGTGTCCTTGGTCGCAAAAGGGCAAAATCAGGAGAGTAACAGCGGGATTGACTTTGTGTGGAACCTGTCCTGTCTGATTTTGGGCAAGAGTCAGAATATACCCTGAACTGGTCTCCAGTCAATGTCAGGGTATTTACAGACAAAAAAGCCATTTACTTTGCCTAAATCGTGCTTTTTTTTTTTTTTTCCTGTCCTTATCATCTGACCATTGCATGGCTATGCTGAATTGGCACTGCTGACAATGTCAGGAGCGAAAACCTCATTAGCACTTGGACCTGCAGAGCCACATACTGGTTCTTCTGTAAACATTTGGGAAACAAGAAAATGCCAGTTTGCATTCCAGAGGTCACTAACTCTCCACCAACTTGACCACTAACTGTGCTTGTTACATGACAGCCTGTGTTTATGCTCTTAAACTTGATAGATGAGTGTTAGACTGCCCAGGTGGGGTATTGTGGGATGGATACAGTGAGACTCTACCCAGTTAAGGAATGTGGAAGGGAAGAATGAGTGTGTGCCCGGGCATGCTGAAACATCTCGCACATTGAACAACTTCTATAGCTTCTCCTCATCCCTCTGGAATCTGTCATTCCATTCATTTACTGTCACTTTGTCTACTTCATATTTCACTTTCCTGCCTTCTCTTCAGTCAAGTAGTGGATGTAGTTCTAAAGTATTTCCTCATTTTCTCTTCCTTTTTCCTTTCCCCTTTTTTCATTTTTCATACATCTCTATTAATTCTTCTCTTCACTTTTTCCTGTTCCTGCTAATATGATAGTGTTTTATCTGTGCAAGTCCATGGAGATGCCAAGTTACGGACTTCAGGACACAAGTTTGGTATTTCTCAACTCCTGTCTCCTTAGTTTATGCTGACAGGGGCTGTGTGACTGAAGCTGATGCCAGAAATTCTGTTGCTAGATTAATTTATCAACGTCAAAACAAGTTGTAATCATTTACCTTTATATTTAAGTTAATTCTGAATTTGTTTTGAGCAATTATATACCTGTCAAACAAGATCCAACCATATCTCTTTACATATGCTCAGTACGCCATGACGTTCTTCTTTGTTAAGCCATGCTGTATGATCAGGGAGCCATGACATGTCTCAGCATGCAGTCCTTCCCTACCTACAGGAATGCATAGCAAAGAAATGAAGCCAGGGGCAAAACAGTGCACAAGCAAAGACAAACAGACGTTGAGGCCTGAAAGGTGGGGAGTACTGCTTTGATTTGGTGAAAGAAAAACTAGACTGTCAAGCATTGTTCCTAACTAATGTCTAATTAATGTTGAATGCTGGTTGGTGTACAGTTAAGTGCCTGGAGCGGAGGTGTGAATATGTTTTGCTATAATGCTTTTCATTAGTTCATTAACAGACACAAACTGACTCTACTGCTCCTTGTAACCACCTCCTCAAAATTAAACTGTACCTATGCTTTATAAGGAGTACATTACAATTACACACATTTTACTCCAGAGGAGGTAACATGACAATGTGACTTTCTTCCTCAAGTATTCTAAGATTACAAAACCTTGCCTTTTTAATCCCGATTTTTGTCTTGTGTATTAGGCGATTTTACTTCAATTTCATATTTTACTGGGTATCAGTCTTGGCAAAACTTGTTTCATGCCCCTGTTAACCTTTCTGCAGGCCCATAGAAAATCCCGGGTCTCAAAAGACCTTCAGTCTGCACTGTTTTCTCTGGCTAAGACCTTGCCTAAACACACTGCACACACCCAGAATGCAGACCCAAGGGAAGCCATGGGGGGAAGCATGCTTTGGATGAAATAAGAATTTATTCTATGTTTACAAAGAAGTACTGTAACCTTTTCAGTTTTTGTTTTTTTGTCTACTTTGTACATTTCGGTGAAATTTGAAACTTAAGTATTACAGAAAACATAATTTCCTTGGCATTTTTTTTTAGAAGTTTCACTTACTGCCAACTTTGTTTAAATGACCTCTGTTCAAATGCATGTGCAAAATTGACTGAAAGAGCTATAATATGGTGTAGATGTCACTTTGGAATGACACCAACTGACTTCTTGTCCTTTGGGGTCTCCAAAATGATATATGGAGTACTCATTGTTAGAATATATGTGTATCTCTGCAAGACGTAGTTCCAGAATTTTTTTCCCTCTTCTGGGGATAAATGGGGGCTTGATCGATACATGCTGGGGGGTAGAGAAAAAACTTTTAATCTATATTTTAAAACATCAAATAAAAGGCTAGGGTCTTAACTGGCACTAACTTTTGCACTGGTAGCACAGCAACTGAAAGAAATGGGCCACACCAGTAGGGCTGCGCAATATGTCGAAAAAATATCAATATCCTGATATTGGCCCATGCAACATGCATATCGCAAAGACATGCAATAAGTTTCATATGGAATTTTATGCTTTTATCTGAATTTGACCAGTCAGACACTAACTAAAATGTGCGCCACCATCCAATAGTTGAATATTATCGAGAGGTATTTACAATTAATTAACTACGAATATATTGAGTTTGCTTATTTTGCTGCATGAAAAAATGTAATTCTTTCATAAGACAATAAAAATGCAATTCCATTAGGTTCATGTTAAACATCGCACTAATATCGATATCGCTATATTCAGCAACTATATCCCATATTGAATGTTTTTCCAATATCGTGCAGCCCTTCGCATCAGCACATAATTTGGAGGAATTTTTTTGTAGGGGGAGGTGCAGCATGACCATATTTGCTGATATATAGTTGTCTTAATGTGCATTCCGTTGTTCTGTATGGCATACAGATTGACAGTGACTCAAGATATATTTGCAAAAGATTTTACTAAGGGAAAAAAAAAAGGGGGGGGGGGGGGGCGCCCACTCCGATGCGGGCTCTCATTTGCCCATCCCTGCTCTAAGCTATGGGGTATATGCCATGGAAGAGGCGGGACTTCCGTGGTTTTGCACATCATCTTTGATTCCGGTTCCAGGTTGCGACGTGTGGGCCGTGTTCCAACGCTCGCAGCCCCACCACTGCGCCCCCCAACCACGTGCTCCCATCGATGGGCGGGAGCGCGCAGGGTGTCTCAGCTCTCTGAAATGCTTCGGACAACTGACACACACACTACACACTCACACCCGTCGACGAGAACACGCAACCGAAGGCCAAAAAGTCGGAAGCGCAAGTATTTTGACGCAGCCCACACGTCGCAAACCGTACCGGAAGCAAACCGATGTGCAAAATCACGGAAGTCGGAAGTCCCGCCTCTTCCGTGGCATATACCCGATTACTCTGCTATAAAAATAGTTGTAGATTAATAGATTAATTTGATAACAATGGGGAACCATTAAAAAAAAAGTGCTGTTAGATTTTTATGCTGACTAAAACTAAAATTGGCATTTTAGGATGTCAAGGTTTTTATCCATAGCTTACCCTCCAGATAAGCAAAATTCCACAAAATAACTGTAGTAAGTCGAGCTGATTACATGGTTGGATTTATCTACAGCTACATCATAACTTGTTTGTGCAGTCACCATTGAGACTTTGAGATTTTTATGAAAACGGGAATTCTATAGCTCAAAAACTTGACGTGATAGAGAAAAACTGTCATCAGTTTTGGATTAGTAGTTAAAATTTGTTAAAAACAGCTGTCAGACCTAACGCTACAAAAATGGTGTTCCCCGGTGTAATCGATTAGTTGTCGGGTAGTTTAAACATTCCCTTAGTAGATAGATAGCCTTTGTAAATGCTCATGATGTTCATGATTGGCTGGAGACAGCAGCAGCTGTGATGTCATAATGTCCCAAGGCATATCTTTTATAGCCAATGGCCTGGGACCAGTGTTGTCTTTTGTTTCCATCAAGTCTGACCACTTTCATACCCAACCTGTCAAGCCGGCCAGTCATCTCTCCTAGCATTGACTGGATTATCTGCAGGCAACCCCCATCCTGCTTGCTCATTTAAAGTAGTGGGGATATTTATTTAAAAAAAATAAAATAAAAAAATAAAACTTTCCATGTTCTTAGCTTTTTAATTGCTTAAGTGTCATGTGTCAATCTTTTTATCCTGTCTCACCGGATAGCAAAAGGTTTGCAAGAGTTGTTAACATTCCAAGACGGTGTATTCATTTCAACACACACCTCCAAATTGTGGTGTTTTGACGTCAATGCTGTAATGATTTGAATTGCTCACATTGTTTTCCACTGCGGCCTGTTTTCCTTGTACTGGTAACCTATCAGGCAGAGCAGTTATTTTGGTGTTTTGCCTGCATTATTTCTTCAGTTGACAGGCTAAAGCTCAGTACCTTCACCTGCTGTAAAAATACTGCATACTGCTTTTTTTTTTTTTTTTTTTTTTTTTTTTTTTTTTTTAATTTCTTAAATCTTGGTTTGCCCAGCTTCTAGTAGATTTCAGTACACCTTGTTAAAATCCCTTATGGATTGCCAGGCGCTTTAGGCTTTAATGGGTTAAAAAAAAAAAAAAGTGGCTTCCCCTCCTTATTCTTCTTTGTCAATCAGCCACTTTTTCTTTATTATGTGATTCAGACAATACGTTTTGTCTTACAATGTTCTCACAACAATTAAAATCCGGTTTCATTGTTCCCCCCAGTTTGCTCAATGTCCTCTTTTGTTTTTTTTGTTTTTTGTTTTTTTTTTAAATTCCTTTTTTTTTTTTTTTTCCCCCCCACACATTCCTTTAAGCACACATGCTCATTGTTTTTCATGACGCATGTTGGGAAGCAGGTATACGTAATATATATAAACAGATGAACAGCAGAGATAAAACAAAAAACAACAACAATCAAAAGAGAAGAAAATCCCAATAACAATCATTAATCATTAATCAATAATACAATATACAGTAACATCTGGTCTGCTTAGTGTAGGTAGCGAGTGTATGATGCCATGTGTCTGGACTGGGGAAAGGAAAGTAATTGTGTGACATAGGCAAAGAATAAACATGTTTGCCTGACAATGGAATGTGGCCGTTTTCCATTCACGTCAGATGTTGTGTAAGACCTGGCAAAGGGGCCCAACTTGTGTGGTTCTATAGCACCATTCATGTTGGCACGTCCACTTTTAGCCTGCAGCCAACCAAACCTGACATGGTACAGGTGTTGTTGCTCTGTACTACCTTTTTTTTTTAAAGCCTGAAGAGGAAGAGGAGAAAGTGCACTTTCAACAATCACTATTATGAAGGATTTACTCATTTGAGTTCTGAATTATCTCATGTATTGAAGAGAGACTTAATTAAAAGTAAATAGATTTCACACCCTGATTTGAATATACTATGTACTGCGATAAATTATAGTTTCTCGATTGAGAATATTTTTCAGAGGGTTACTGTTTTGGTTGTAGTTTACAGTGATATAAAACTGCACTGCAAAAAAATCAGAGAAATTGATAAAATGCTCATTTATGAAAACAGTACACCCCCAATATTACAGAAAGCTGTTCGTCTGATGCACTGCAATTATACACATCTGCTACAACAACAAAAATAACCATATTGTTAAATGTATATGTCTCTGAAAGTGTCAACAAGTTACACCATTTTCTTGATATATATATTTTTTAATTATAACGTACTTATTAATTTGTGAACGTACCCCCAAAATTTGACTATAACATCTTTGGATGAATGCGGACTTGTCTAACCAGGTAGATGTTGCTTTTTAAAGTGCTCTATTAATAAAGTTGAGTTGCGTATAAACGAAGCCATGCCAGTGAAAACATCCTGCTTGACGTTAATTATAATACAAACACATCCATAACCCTTTGATGCACAACATATTCACACCCCTTCTAATGCACAACTTGGTCGGGTCACTTTTGACCCATGTTGTGCATCATTAATATGTATTGGGAATGATATCAATCAGTCATGGGGCTCATCTGTAAG
This sequence comes from Festucalex cinctus, assembly GCF_051991245.1. Lineage (NCBI taxonomy): Eukaryota > Metazoa > Chordata > Actinopteri > Syngnathiformes > Syngnathidae > Festucalex > Festucalex cinctus. The sequence goes on from NC_135413.1 coordinate 15,656,845, forward strand.
GACTTGGGCTTTGGAGCCAAAGAGTCCTGCTGCAGACAATTATTAAAATGGCCCTGACCGTTTTCCTTGTATGCGTGCATCAGTATTGTCTGTCAGTGATAATAGAATAATTTCATTGATGCCTTTTTTTTTCCCATGATAACTGTTATGTTCAGGATGTTGGATCCCTAAAGACGCAGACACCAATAATAGTGTTAACAATTATTTAATTGCGTAACAAAGTTTCAACTGACATGACAAAGAGAACAAAGGGGCTTGCCTCAGCCAGGGCCAAATGCTAAACATGGAGTGCCCAGTAAGTCATGAACTAAACGGCTTGCGCAAAACGTTCACAACTAGACGAGGCAGCGGAAACTATACCACAAATGCTCAAGAAGAGATCGTGGCTCGAAAGACGTGGAGCAAGGAAACGAACTATCATTGGGCTATGAAGGTATGCAGATGAATCGTCCGACAAACTGGATGTGTCTTCTGCTGCCCCCTTTTATAGGCTGTGGTTGCCTCTAATAGGCTGCTGATTAGATCAGGCAATTGCAACACAAAGGACACAGTCTGAGAGCTCAAACATGACAATAAGGAAACGGTGATAATAAATGTGGTTCTTTGTTGAGGAAATCATGAAGAGTAGTGTGATTTTCATGGACGAGACAAAACTGGACCATAATATTTGGGATGTTCTGTCAGGTGTTCAAGATGCATGATCACTGCTCCAGATAGGGAGCTGGAATGATTGCGAGCCCTCAGCCCAGTCAGATTTCCTCAATTCATGTGCCTATGAGCCCGTCTCGCTGTGTAAAGTGAGTAACAGGTGAGTTATATCATAGCCAACTGATGCTCATTTTAATGATAGGTTACAACAAAAAGAAATACAAGAATAACACACGTTAGCTTGCTCTCGTCTCTCTCGCCCACACTCGCTAGCAGAATGATGCATTCAAGAACTCGGAAATAACATATTGACACGACATGTTCGCCACAACCCCCCCAACACGGTGATACAAATAACACTATTGTCATATAACTCAGTCCATGACAGTACGAGTATCTTAATGTTACTCGACAATTATATTCTGATGAATTTAATATTAAGGTTAAATGTTTCAAGTGTCACACTTTGTGCAAATGGCTGCTAACTAACTTCAGGCTAAAGTTATTTGTTGTGTTAACATCAATTAGTGAGCGTCTGTGTTTGCTACTGTTATGTTGTAATGAAGGGATTTTTGGCGAGTGTCTAAAGCACGGAGGCAGCGTTCTACGTTATGCTTTTTCGCGTGGATGAAATGAAAGTGGATGGATGGATAATTCAAGTTACATCCATTTAAAAAAAATAATTAACTTTTGATTTTCCAGAATACTGAACATCGGCATTGAAATGTAAAACAACAAATAAAAAAATATTTTAGATTTAAAAAAAAAAAAAAATACAGACAAATAACTTGGGCTCTGTTTAAAAAATTGCACAAATATTAATACTACACAATACACTCACGTTTGCAGTTTCAGATTTGAAAAAAATGAGATGCCTTTATGTCCTGCAGAATGTCCTCTTTCAGGTGGTTGTACTAGGCTGGATTGCCTGTTTCGGAAATAATGTCATGTTGGACACTCTATGGTGTGTAACCCAACGAGTGAGATTTGAATTATCCATTGAGGGATTGTAATGACTATAACTTAAAAAACAAACAAAAAAAAACTAAATTATAATATAGCAATAAATATTAAATGTCACGTAAAATCTCGATCCTAAATGTTTGTTTTTCCAGTAGCTTTGTGGATGCATTAGTTGATTAAGTTTATGTATTTATTTTTTAAACATGCACACTGAATTGGGCTAGACCAGGTGGGCTGATCCTATATTTAACACTAAGTGAAAAGTCAGTACCCTGTTCTTGGCTCTCAGATACACCACCCTTGCTTCTCACCACTGCTATCAAAGCAAGAGCTATGGATTGCACAGCTCCACCCAGCAATGCCACCCACCCCTCCCCAATCTGGAAAGCAGGGAGGGAGCCAGTCATGCAGGATGACTGACTCCCACTGTCCCTTTGATTTTCTTTCAGATGGTTTCATTGGATCACATGGGCCTTTCAAATACAAACAAGTGGCGCCTCTGAGGTTCCAACAACAATTATGCTCAACTGACATGTCTGGAAACACTACACACATATCCGGCTTCCATCCTCACGATCTCTTATCTCCCTCTGAACTTCTTGTACCACCCACATACTTGAGAGTGCACATAGTTTCTAGGATCCCAAAGATTAGTGTGTCTTTGTCTGGGTCCACTTTTCCCTGACTTACTCCTGCAGCTGTGTCATTGCATCACAAATTTTGCCTGAAAAGACGACAAAAAAACAATAGTGGAGAAATGTGATTCTGTGAGACTGATTATTAGGCAGGTAAAACAACCATGAGAGGGATGGAAACTTGTAAAGAACAATTGTCTGAGTTTTCGAATGGTCACAGGAAAGCAGTAACCTGGCAATAGCCATCTGGATATGGTACCTCTCCACAGTAATTTCGTCGGGAAAAGGCAGGACATTCTGTACAATAATTCTAGCTGATTGGACGATGCGACATTCTACACTTATGTTTTAACCAATCACGGCCACGGGTGAAAATTTCATGTTAGTTCATGTCGAAGGGTAGAAAGCACGAACATCTTACCAGCTACAAATGCACGAAGCGCCTCTCGCTGTTTAACATTCAACAAGGAACCAGTGAGTAATTCTGCGAAAACAGAATTGTAGCGTCCAATCGTCCATGTTGGGTTTGTTAGTTAGCCCCTGCGTCGGCGCTGGCTTCCTGGTTTCGTCACAGTTGCATATCCCGCCTCCAAACACAATGTCTCTCTGAGATTGGTCCGAATCACCAGTGGTTCGGGAACGACGGTTATCTGCGGGAGCAGTACAAGGTGTATTCTCCGGAGTTTGTGAACTCACAAATACCGCGGGAATTCATCTTGCCAGACCAAGGTTAGTAAAGCAGAGCACTCTGAGCATGTTTCTGAACACTGGGGATGCTGTATAAGCAGCCTGGCTAACCGATGCGCGTATGTGGCAGCCATGTTGGGACAACCAAGACGTCAGCCGACTGACTGACATTCAGCGATAAATGTGGGAAAAGGAAACTGTTTGACAAGTTTTAAAAAGTTATCCAAACTTACCTCGCTGGTGCTGGGGGAGCAGGATAATGGCATGCAGATGGTCACGGTCATGAGACACTGTTAGTATGCTTACTTTTTTCTGTTACAATTCGAATATAGATAAGGCCATTACAAAAATGTATACTGTACCAAAATTAAGCATTTTCGAGAGAGGTGTACATGTACTACATGATGAGAGCTTGCTCCATTGAAAGGCCATAGATATGAATAGGTAGATGCAATACACTCCTTTTGAGCTTCGTGCCGAAAATTTATTTTTTTTCCATTGCCGTTTCTAGGACTGTTGTCCCAGCCAATATGGCTGCCATGTATGTCCATGCATTGCCCGTGATGGGAAGGTGACCCCCTACCATCATGGCCGCTAGGTCGACACATCTGTTAGCCTGCTCGTCTACTGTTTATCTGTGACAACAGCGACACAACCTGGAAATATGAGTGCACGTTTCTGTTAATTGCGTCACAGTGCCAGGAAACAACATTAGACAATTCTGAAACTAACAGGCTTTGACAGGACACATTTTGAGTGGACTATACAGCATTTTCTGTCAGTTAAATCGCAGTGAGTTAGTTCTGGGTCTGTTAAATCAAAATTCCACTATAGTATTGCTAGACATTAAGAAGCACTAGGATAACGTAGTATAAAACTAGTATATGCTCTTCTCGGGCTGTGCAATTAATCAAAATTCAATTACAATTTCAATTATTACACTCCACAATTACAAAATTAGCATAATCGTCAAACTAAAGATTATTAATAATAATTTTGAGTTATTTGTGTTTAAATGTATACATTTTCACCTTTTTAAAATTTAAAATAACTAATATAAGATTATATATATTTTTTCATCCAAAAGGAACTTGCATATAATCATAGTGTTTCAAAGAATTGTATTTGTCTTAATATTTTTTACCTTTAAACTTTTTTTTTGTACTAAAAAATAAATGATCGCGCTAATAATTATTTCAATTATTACAACAATAATCATGATTAATATTTCCGTCATAATCGAGCAGCCCTATGCTCTTCCTTCAATTTTTACAATTTGTAAATTGAAAACGGTTGCTATGTAACTTGGAAACAAACAAAAGGTTTCATTTCATTCAAACATTTCGAATTAAAAGCAAACCTGTAAATAATGTCTTAAATAATTTGCAAAACATCCCCAAACATTCACAGCAAATTGGAAATATTCATGTTAATCCACCATTTGCTCTCATTCAAGCTTTGTTTGATTATCTTGCTGGTTCTGAGTGTTGACTTTCTCGAACACGCCTGACTGCTATCATCCTGTTATGTGGGGCTCCAGGTGAATGTCACAAACAGGAGGAATGTCGCTGCAGTCCCCACATGCATCTTAAGTTCACTCTAGTTCTCACACCACCAATCGTGACACATTTGAAACGGCTTCTTATGAAGATTGCTTTTTCAAACATGTTATTTATATCCTTGCTCACTCCAGGGTTGACTTACTGTGTTATTTTAGGAGCTTAATGAGACATTAGCCCTTTGAATGTCACTGGCACAGTGAATTAGGAGTTTACCATGTGCAATCATAACACGTGTAGCCCAATACCACATTCATCAGTACACTCATATTTTATTGCAAGGTCTTAGTTGACAGGAGTTGTACAATTGTGGAAAACAAAACGTGGGGTCTAATATATATTACACTTAACGCCTAACATTCGTGTAAACATGTTGGTGAATTAAATGCAGCAACACTTATGGATTTATTTAATTGTAATCCTCATTTACTGCGTTTACCACCTGTTGGTATATTGTAACAACACTAGTCGACGGTGAAGCATGAGCAACGTCCACGTGGGCAGGCTTTAACGTCACCACTGCACGCCTACCGAGCACTTTGCTCTTCTGTAATTGGGCGAAGGTCATACGAGGAGGCGGGCTTTTCCGTGGATGTTTGGAGTTTACACAGAGTTGCATTCAGTGAGTTTCAGTGAACTCCAGACTCGTGGTGTGAGCCGTTACGACAGTATCTGCCCGATATGAGCCATGGTCGGCGAGTATTGCTCTTTCTCTGGGGATAAGACGGACATGCACTCCCAAAGAAACTCTAAGAACGGATTAAGTTGCAAAATGGTGCTTCAAGCGGTTGGAAAAGTTCTAAGGTAAAAACTTTGGTTGTTGCTTTGCTTCTCATGTACAATCTGCCGCGTTCACCGCACTGACCTAACAAGTGGGGTATTTTCTTGCGTAGTCGAATTTGCAAGTAACAATATCGTTTTTCCAGGCGTTATCCTAATATTTGTCTAGATGTCTGCGTGTGTAATTTCGCAGGTATTAGTGTGTTACACCGCGGCTCGTCGAGCAGCTGCTTATTCGGGACTTGTAACGCGCTGCACAAGTAAACTTCACATAAGGCAGAGCAAGAAACGTCACACTTGTCTGCTCATGTTGTAATTTACTCAAATGTCGCTAACTTTTTAATATTAGAGGTTACCTTTTTAATCTAACCACATTAGCACAGAAACTAATTGCTATGGAAGTATGGAGAGCCAAAACTGCCCAAATTCAAAATAAATAAATGATTAAAAGTGAAAATAAAAATGAATTAAAAAAAATCTAATTCAAAAATTATAAAACGGCCAAGAAAATGGATGGATATATATATATATATATATATATATATATATATATATATATATATATATATATATACATATATATATATATGTATGGAAATCCGTTTTTATTTTCACTTTTTGTCATTTATTTATTTATTTAGTCATTTATCTATTTTGAATTTTTACAGTTTTGGCCGCACTGCCAAGTGGAAATGTTATTCAAATGAGGGGGCGGTCCTAAGCATGTCTTGGGTTGGACTCCGCCGTTGCAAACTGCCTGTCATTGGTCGAGTGAGCAGCTCGGCGAACAAGGAAGTCTTACCGGCTTGCAATGGACAACTCCAGCAATGGACGACTATCTTGTCCACTGTCTGCTCTGACTTGTTGTCTAGCAACTTAAGTCGCAAGTTGAGGTGACAGTGGACACGATCGTCATCCATTTTAATAAATAATAAAAATAAATAAAAAGGGATTTGTTTCCATTTATATTTATTTTTTTTAGATATAATTTTCAAATAATATTTTACTTGTATTCATTTTTATTTTCACTTTTAGTCATTTATTTATTTATTTAGTCATTTATTTATTTCGAATTTAGTCAGTTTTGGCCCTCCATATGGAAGCAGCGTTGATTGAGTATTGTACAAACATGCGAGTAAAAGAGTCACCTTTTAACTTGAAATAGCTCCGCTTCAAAAGCTGATGATGCAAATGACTTTACTGACGTGGCACTCTGGGGCTAATTTATTAAGGTGCATGTCCCGGTTGCAGTCAACGTTTTACACCAGGCGTTACATTTCACTTGACCTACATTTTATGTGTGACAATTGATGGATAATATCATAATTTCATCAGACCTATAAGACTTGCAAAGTATGTCTGACCCAGGTCAGCATGCTAATTTGTCTGTATGTCATCCAAGTGACACAAACAACTAACCACTCCTATTAATCTCTGTAAATGCAAATACTCTGCAGCAAATTCAAACTGTTAACCCAGTTTACCATACATGTGTGTATTTATCCTGGTTGTGTGTCCTGTGAAGGAGCTTTACAGTCAGAATTAATGGGCTCTTGTTAATGATTTGGTAAAAGTTACTCTTTATCTTTTTTAAGCCCTGGGACAAACCAGAGACCAAAGGCCATATACCTCAAAAACCTGTTGACTGTGAAGATGTAAGCAGCAATACAATGAAAGTTTAGAACAAATGTTAAATAATGGAGCGCTGTAGTGCTTTAATGTGCATAGTCACTTTGTGTTCTGCCTAATCTAGTAGTAGTTTTAATCAAGTTGATAAACATACAGGCGCTCGCACCAGGATTCAGTTGCCGCTTAGAGATTCTTTAGGATTTGTTAAATGATAATCCAGAGACGCTGAGGGTGTATTCAGACCAGAAAAGTCCTTTAGTCCGCTTGGTTGGTCCGGACCAAAAGCGGAATTTATTTTTTTTAAGTTTGGTGCGGTTCATATTCACACTGTGCTTTTTGCAAGTGGACTGTATTGCGTAATCACGTCGACCCACATGACGATCCGTGCTCCCATTGGACAAAAATGACAAGGGCTGTACGCGTAGGAAACCCGGAAATAGCGTAAAACGTGAAATTCCGACGTGCTGCATTACTACTCTGCATATTTGTGGGGTTTTTAGATGCAAGATATATGCGAGCGTCAAGGGCAGCTCATTCAACGGAGGGTCCGCCACGCTGTTTCTAATTTTGGAACGTGTCGTCGATTGCGTGCAGTAAACGGAGGAGCAGTTGCGCTCCGCTTACCCCACCCCCACCACAACATGCTGACAGCAGCGTGGCTAAACAGAATACGGATGTTTATGAATGAATTTAGCACAATATTCAGTACCGTGCAAAATTCCCCCCCGCGATACTTGACTACGATGTACGATGGCTTGTTAAGCCCAAAAAGGCGCATATGTCCAGCAGTTGGAGCGGATCAGCTGTGGTTTGTATTCAGACTGCAAAGCGAACCGCGCCGAGTGTGTTTGGAAGCGAACCGAGACCACCTCGAAAGGTCGGTCTCGATCCGCTTGTTTAGTCCGCACCAGGATTCGTTTGTGTGTGTTCAGACCTGCACAAAAGGTCCGCACCAACGTGGGAAACAAACTCTTGTCCGTTTAAAGCGGACCAAACAGTGCAGGTCTGAATACACCCTTAATCACAGTTTACAAGGTTGCATAGTTTGGGGATTTTATGAGAATCTGGAGCTGCTGTGGTGCTATTTACAGCTCTTCTGTTAAAACATTTCCTCACTTGTGGACCTTTTTTTGCATACTCAAGAAGATACAAATGTTTAATGAACACAAAAAACAAAGGGAACTCCTGAAGCCTTTGACTTATTGTGTCTGCTGTTTGTCATAATTTGTGTATTGCTCGGTTCATAACGAACTCGAAATGTCGCGTCACCCCACGTCAGGCATACTTTTGTTTGTGAGGGTGACTACATCAGGATTGTTTCGAACAGAGAATGAGGAAGGGCTTCTCCTTCTCTACTGACGGAAAAGAAAAAGTTTGAGCATCGCAAGTGAATCTAGTGTGACCGATGATTGTGTTTGGTTTCTACGTGCTAACTTAGTTGACAGTTCGACAGTTGCAAGCAAGTTGATCCACTTATCAGATATGCCAACTTCCTTGCTCCCTATGACCAAATTCTGCTTCTTTTTGACAACCAGCTACTAGCTGTGTTATACACATCCCGGTTCCACAACCGCAATGATATTGTCCCACATTTTTTTTTAAATTACATTTATTTTTGTGCGTGTGTGTTTACTTTATTGGCTGTGGGCCTGCTGATACTTCTCCCTAATATGTGCATTCTCACTGCTAAATGACTGTCAGCAATGCGACACCACCAAACTCTCACATCAGCAAAGCATGGCGAAATGGGCCAGGAACCAAAAGATTTGTTTTAATGCAACACCCGGCACTCGATCAATTGTGACCTTGCAAACTGCATTGACTATATATGGTAAGACGTCGCCAGAAACGCCCAGCTCGCTTTCGGCCTGACCACAGATTAGTCGGTGTCCGAACTACACTTCCTCCAAACAACTTCCTTGTGCCAGGTGCATAAGAACAATTCCAATCTTATCTCACAGAACGCCCCCAAAGCCCGGCCCCCCTTCCTGTCACACAGAAGTGTTGTGATGCTGATGAGTCTCTATTACATTAATACAGTAGTATACTCTGCAGGCTCATGAGCCACTGAATGGGATTTAGCACAGGATGACAAGAAGATGAGGCGTTAGGCAGAGGGGTGCTGGGACAGTAGAAATTGTTGAATTGGAACAGTGTGCACATTTAGGCCTGTATTCTGGCTGCAATTCTCATGTACTGATTTACAGTGCTGCTGACGCCCCCAGCAATGCTCCTGATTAAGTGGTGGCAGCTGTGCCTTCTGTTTGCTCTTGCTGCTTATCTCGTCCCCACAGAAGTAAAACTGATGAGGTCATCTTGAAAAAGATGCTTGTGAATCTTCACAGGAACTTCGGTAGAAGCTTTGACAGGCCAACAGAGTTTTACACGGCTGTTGAACTTGCTCACTGGGAATCTTTTTAGCCCCATAATGGCTGATGTGGTTTTGCTTTTGCAGGAGCCAAACTGGTCTCAATGGTCTGTGGTTGTTTCAGGGAAGAGAGCAGTTTTGTCTGTTCAGTTTGGGTCCTGATATAGATCTAGAAGCCTGCCTTGGACTAAATGGATCCTCCTTACAGACACTAGTCTCCTTACATGCAAGGTTCATTTGCTCCGAATAGCAAATACGTGTTTGATGTCGTGTTAAGGGGGATAAATGTGAATAAACACTGTGAAGCCCACAGAGATGAAGAAGCAGCTACTTGCAAGTATTTTAGACAGACGGTTGAAAGGCAGTTTTAAGATTAGGTCACATTATTACATTATTAATGTGACACTAAAACAGTATACAGGACTGTCTCAGAAAATTAGGATTATTGTGGTAAAGTTCTTTATTTTCTGTAATGCAATTAAAAAAAAAAGTCATACATTCTGGATTCATTACAAATCAACTGAAATATTGCAAGCCTTTTATTATTTTAATATTGCTGATTATGGCTTACAGCTTAAACAAAACTTGAATATCCTCTCAAAATATTAGAGTATCATGAAAAAGTATACTACTAGGCTATGCAACTACCAATCACTTGAATCGTCTGAAGTAACTCGAAAACACCTACAAGTGTTTCCAAGTGAATCCAGAATGTATGACATTTTTGTTTTTTGAATTGCATTACAGAAAATAAAGGACTTTATCACAATATTCTAATTTTCTGAGACAGTCCTATATATAGTATAGCACTCGGTCAGGGTCAGTTAGAGACTGCTAGTCCACATAACTGTAGGTGTGTGTATCTCTCCAATAAAAGACAATTTGTTGCCCATGTCGATACATGGGTGACATTGTGATTCAAGTACAATACATTTTCAACCGGAATGATTTGATTCGGTTTGATTCATTGGGGTTACAATTTGATTCAATATGGCTATGGCTTTTTTTTCATGTTTATTAGCCATGTTTCCAAACAAAGTCGCAGAATATAGGAAGCATTTTTGTATATTGATGTTGAGTAATTAAATAACCATGGAAAAAGTGGGGCAATTATTTATGTTCTCTTGTTTGAATCATCAGATGAGGTGGGCTCCAGCACCCCCCCCCCCCCCCCCCCCCCCCCGCGACCCTTGTGAGGAATAAGCGGTCAAGGAAATGGATGGATGGATGGATGTTTGAATCATTGATCTGTGTAAGGAAGTTTTAGAGGAGGCACTTGTTGATTTTTCCATTATTGCCCAATAATGTGTCCCAAATGATTGGAACTGGGTTCTCTTAATTGAACAGGCATGTGGTGTCCACTGTTCACAGAACCATAAACCTGGGCTGTTGTAGCAAAAGGCGCTAACTACTACATTTTTTTTTCTTTTTTTTTTTAACAATTTCAGATGAATAGTTCATTTAAAGTTCTCCACATATGTGCATTTGCAATGCACACAGTGTTTCTATATGCACATTTGCTGGGATTTTGTGCAAACAAACTCGTTATGACTCTTTAGGACTCTCTAGGACTCTTGCTACAGATATTTCTTGAGGCCTCTTGTGACGCAGCTACTCACGTGCGGGGACACAGCTGTTCTGGCCGGCTGGGTTGATTGTGAAAAGTAGGCGGTTGGGGGGTGGAGGGCAGGAGATACTGAAGCAATAATAATGGTGGGCTTGTTTCAGAGTGCATATTTGAAAGCATGTGTGTGTATTTGCTTGCCACTAGTCAGCAGTGAGCTAAGCTTTTATTTGCGCTTCTGCTTTTTCGGGCCATTAGTGTTTTACCGTAAGTTGGTCTGTTCTCTCTCGCATCATCCTCGAGGTCTGTTTCTACAACCCCTAGCAAAAAGTATGGAATCACCATTCTTGGACGAGCGCTCACTCAGACGTTTTATTCTTTAGATCAAACTCAGATAAAACACATGAAACAGTCGTAAGGTCATTCCAAAGTGCAACATTTGGCTTTCAGAAACACTAAAACAAATTAAGAAAAAACATTGTGCTGGTCAGTAAATGTTACTTTTAAAGAGCAAGTGCAGGGAAATAAATATGGAATCAGTCCATTTTGAGGAAAAAAATATGGAATCACTCCATTTTGAGCAGAAAATAAGGACACACCCAGTCAATTTCCTTTCCTTAATTGGGCACCTGCCTCAAATTGTATCTGCTCGTTAGTGAGCAGTTAAAAACAGTGCAGTTATCATACCTTGGAGGGTTGCTGGACCAAGTGGATTGGCAAAAATCATGGCTCCAACAAGGAAGATGTCTCTTGAGACCAAAGACAGGATTATCAAACTTCTTGAAGAAGGTAACTCTCCACGTATGGTTGCCAAAGATGTGGGCTGTTAACAGTCAGCTGTATCAAAGATCTGGACCAAGTACAAAGAGCATGGGAAGGTTGTTAAAGTCAAGTGTACTGGTAGACCAAGGAAGACATCTAAGCGTCAAGACAAACAACTAAAGGCCATATGTCTTGAAAACAGAAATTGCACAAAAAGACATGAAGAAGAAATGGGAGGAAGCTGGAATCAATGTATGTGACAGGACTGTGCAAAATCCCTTAAAGAAAATGGGATTTACATACAGGAAAGCTAAAAGGAAACCATAATTGACGCTTAAACAAAAAAGAGCAAGACTGCAATGGGCTAAGGAGAGGCAATCATGGACTGTGGATGACTGGATGAAGGTTATCTTCAGTGATGAGTCACGAATCTGCATTGGACAAGGTGATGACGCTGGAACCTTTGTTTTGTGCCGTTCCAGTGAGATTTACAAAGAGGACTGCCTAAAGAAAACATCTAAATTCCCACAGTCCTTGATGATATGGGGCTGCATGTCAGGCAAAGGCACTGGGGTTAAATCTTTAATAAATGCACAAGTTTACATTGACATTTGGACAGCTTTCTTATCCCTTCAATTGAAAAAATGTTTGGGGATGATGAAATCATTTTCCAAGATGACAATGCATCATGCCACAGAGCAAAAACTGTGAAAGTATTCCTTGGAGAAAGACTCATCCAGTCAATGTCATGACCTGCAAATAGCCCAGATCTCAACCCAATTGAAAACCTGTGGTGGAAATTGAAAAAAAAAAAAAAGGTCCACAGCAAAGCTCCAACCTGCAAAGATGATCTGGCAACTGCAATCAAAGAGAGTTGGCACCAGATTGATGAAGACTGTTTGTCACTCATCAAGTCCATGCCTCAGAGACTGCAAACTGTCATAAACGCCAGAGGTGGTGCAACTAAATACTAGTCATGTGTTTTGATTGTTTTTTCTTTGTCTGTTTTTCATGATTCAATTTTTTTTCCCTCAGAATGGAGTGATTCCATATTTATTTCCCTGCACTTGCTCTCTAAAAGTAACATTTACTGACCAGCATAATGTTTTTTCTTCATTTATTTTAGTGTTTCTGAAAGCCAAGATGTTTGATCTACAGAATAAAATATCTGAGTGAGTGCTTGTCCAAGACTGGAGATTCCAGACTTTTTGCTAGGGGTTGTAACTATAAAAGAAATTTGAAAAAAAATATGTATTTTTAACAACGCTGTTTTGAATCCTAAATATATACACACACATCTTTTAAAACACAACAAAGTGTACACTATGGACCTAGTTCAGCATGTTGCAACTGTAATGAAAGAGTCGTGTATGTGTTTAGCACTCTTCTCTAGTGTACATGTGTACATTTTTTGCACTGTTCATATCACCAGCTGAGTTGCATTACAAAAAAATCAATGCACACATCACATATTTGTTGACAAATAACAAGGAGTTACTTTCGTGTTTCTTCACAACATGCAATCGCCAACTATTCAACTGGAATACATATTACAGTTTTCAGTCAGTCTCACCCAATCATTAATTTTTCCCTTTTCAACATGTAAGCATACTGTAAGCTGGGTGCTGGTGGCCGTGTATAGTGAATAAAGATGGCTGGTGGGTAGGGGATCCTGCTGCTGCTGTCGAAAGTGAAAGGGGTTTTAAGATAGTAACTAACAGATGGAGTTGAACAGCTGCCAGATCAGTCATTGCATAGCTGTGTCTGGGATGACCTGCATGTCACCTGACTATACAAACCGCATTTCCTCATTGCAGATAAACACCAGCACATCTGCTTCCTGCTCCCCTTTCTCCACATTTGGTTAAAAAAAATGCATAGGATTTGTACATTGCTTTAGTGCATTGTGTTCCCATACAGGTCGAACCAGATTTTCTTGACTTGTGAGATTTGACCGGTCCCTTTTGGTGCCAGACAGACTGTGGCAGTCTGTTACCCCGTGTGCTGAATTCTGGTCTTGGTCTTGTGGTCTGCACTGATCTGGTGAGAGGAAACGGGCATCTGCTGCCTTTTATGGCAAAGACTTGCCTTACCAAGAACAGGCTGTGTGTGTGTGTGTGTGTGGGGGGGGGGGGGGGTGTAGAGAGGGCAGACATGCACGCATGAGGGGAGGAATTTTGGCATGAAGAGGTTTTATTTATCCTAAAATAAACTAACAGCTCCAGAAGTTCACCTCCCCTCACCACACAAATACTTGCTAGACGGGGAGGAGGTGTTTGTGTGGAAAATGATGAAATAAGAGGCACAAAATAGCTTGGTAAGCATGTTTTCGAAAGGAAAAGGGTGGAGGGGAACGCCAAATGAACAAACTTCAACCTTTCTTTAGCTTATTAGCAAAAACTTTGTAACGTTGTCAGACTAATGCCACGGTATCTAGAGATTAGGGCTGGGAATCTTTGACTGTCTCACGATTCGATTACAATTTTTGGGTCTACGATTCGATTCAGAATCGATTTTCGATTCTCGATTCAAACGATTTTCGATTCAAAATTATTTGTTTGACAAATGATTTCTGCTTCAATTTACAGATATGCACAGCATTGTCATGATGTACTCCAGTCTGCTTTGCAAGACAAAATGACAAATAGACAATAAGCTGTTTTTTTGTTTATATATATATATATATATATATATATATATATATATATATATATATATATATATATATATATATATATTATTTTTTTTTTAAACATTTATTAATTGTGTATTGTAAGTGCCCTTTTCCACAAAAACAGCATGTGGGCTATAACTGCCTTTTCCCCTTATTCTTCATTTATAATTGAAATAAAATCCATCCATCCATCCATTTTCTTGACCGCTTATTCCTCACAAGGGTCGCGGGGGGTGCTGGCGCCTATCTCAGCTGGCTCTGGGCAGTAGGCGGGTGACACCCTGGACTGGTTGCTGAAATAAAGTCGATTTTTGGATATTAATATCGATTCGATTAATACATGAGAATCTCGATTCTTTTATGAATCGATTTTTTGGCACACCCCTACTAGAGATGAAGCGCTTTGCTCTACTGAAACACTTTCACATGATGAAACATAAAGCCCAAAGCCACAGAGTCCGATTAATCTGATTTCTCTTACTTTGTATATTACCGGTAAGCTATGAAAAAAATAAAAATAAATAAATAAACAGGAATAGTAAAAAGATAGGAGTACGTACTCCAGAGAGGTATTGGCTGTTATTTAAAACAAGGTGAGTGTAATCAGAAGCGAAAGAGTGATTGTCAGATTTGAAGGCAAAGGGCAAGCAGGCAATAAAGAAGGGAGGGCAGGAATGGGGCCCAAATCTTTCCCTGGACAACGAGGGAGGAAGACTTTAATAATTACAAGAAAATAACTAAAACGGGAGGACAGAGCAGAAGTAGAAAATCCGTAATTGGCCGCGGTCCAAAGTAGACAATCTCCAAAGATGATTACCCATCTTGCAAGAAGTTATGTTTTCACAAAAAAAAAATTATAACATTAATTTATGTCCTTTGATTCAGAGAGGAAAAATATGTAGAAGAGGAATCCAAAACATCAGCGAGCATGTGTTCACTTGTTGACATGCCTTCCAATGTTTACTGGGATGGAAAGCAGAGCGTCACTTTCAGTTCAGGAGCGCTAAAGTACTTTTTGCCAAGAGACCTGTCATGTTTTCTTTGTGTTTATTAGTTACCATGGATATCACTCGATCGGCACCCACCTCATTAGTTTCACGCCATCTGCCCTGAATCATCACTCGATTTATATCCATCCTTCTTTCTAAATATGTCTCTATTTTTTTTTTTCTAATGACCACTTTCCTTGTTTCTGTAAGCACTGCATTTCAGTACTCCAGTACAGCCCTTGAAAGGAGCTGTCAAAAAAAAAAAAAAAAACAGTGATCCTGTGTCATTATTAGGGCTATTGTAAGAACTCTGGTGTGTCCGAAAGCAGGAGCTGCCAACTGTGGATACTCAGTTGAACTCAGCATGTGACTTGGGTCCAGAAGCAAAGAAGAGACTAAATACTGATAAAAGGTCCCATGTCAGAATTTGTTCAGAGAATTAATGAAAAGCCAGTTTTACTCTTTGGTTTAAGGAGGGACTTTAAAAGTTATGAAGTAGGGATGCACCGAAATGAAAATGTTTGACTATCATTGCATTTATTATAATTACTTAAAATTATAATGCATCCATCCATTTTCTTAACCGCTTGCTCCTCACAAGGTTCACGGGGGTGCTGGAGCCTATCCCAGCTGGCTTCGGGCAGTAGGCGGGGTACACCCTCAACTGGTTGCTAGCCAATTGCAGGGTACATAGAGACGAACAACCATCCACACACAAGCACACCGTGGAACAATTTGGAGCGCCCAATCAACCTTCCATTGCATGTCTTTGAAATGTGGGAGGAGACCGGAGTACCCGGAGAAGACCCACGCAGGCACAGGGAGAACATGTAAACTCCACCCAGGAAGGCCGGAGCCTGGACTCGATCTTGCGTCCTCAGTACTGGGAGGCAGAAGTCCTAACCACTCATTCACCGTGCCGCCCTTGAAATTATAATATTATTCTAAAATATTTCTTTAAGTGGAAAAAGTGGAAGCGCTTAAGGGGCTCAAATAAAAAAAATAAAAAAAAAAAAAGCACTTCAGGAGAAAGAGTGGCTCAACCCATAGTGCAGTATTCAGCAGTGATCTTTTATTTTTATTTTTATTTTATTTTTTGACCCGCTGAAAATGCTGTACAATAGTTTACCAAGAGACGCCCCACTCCTTCTCCGGTGTGCGCAGTGAAGCTGCCGGTACTCACACGGGGAAATGCCAGCAAGCAGCGAGGCGAACACTCCCCGCGTTTGGTGTTTAATTCAAACAGACGCTTGCTTGCAGCAGCCAAATATTTACGGTGGCCGAAAAGTCAGTGCATCAAAATTTTGTGTAACGTGACATCCATTATGCCTGCTGGAGTGGTGTGAGCAGAAGCTTTTAGATGCTTTTAGAGCTGTTGGTGCCTCTGAGTCCAAGATCAATTCTCAAACATATCAACATCGATATGATGAGCACACAAGGAGCACAGCGACACAATCTCTGCACATCAAAAGAACGTTAACACGTATTTTAAGAAAGTTAACACATATTTTAAGGTCTTATTTTGAGGATCTGATTAATGACATCCATTGAATCGGCAAATTATGACAGCTGATCACAGAATTGAAAAAAAAATATTGACCAATTTACAACCAATCAGATCGGTGGAATATCGAGCTTTCCTAAAAGTTAGTTGTAGCATTGCTGTATTTATTTCAATTCTTTGTACTTTCCTGTATTCCTTGGAAAGGGGTTGTACCAAAACATATGTTTTGAAAGTTATTTATTTGGCCAAAGGATATTTGTGTTTTATTTTAATTTCATTATATTTGTCATTCAGTTTATCATGTATATGTTCGATACAAAATACATTTTCAAATGGGAAAAAAAGTAATAGAAAATTGCCATGAATTTCTGTTATTTTTTAGGAAAAATGCTATATCGAGTGCCGTATATGCAAGAGCTTTTGCTACAGTTCTTGCACTCAATTACATTTGAGTTTGCAGACCATAATTAAGTGTCTACATTACATAGAAGCTGCCCGGTGATTCTGCTTCTGCTTGTCTCACTCATGTATCAAGTTTTTAACCTTTGACCTCAGATTGCACTGTCTGCACTGCTGCAGAGTGGGAATGGGATCACGGTGTGTTGTAGCCCCCAAAGTGCAGTGCAGGAAGTGTGGTGACATACCCGTGCTAAAACTAGCAATGGGAGTACAAGGCACTGGGGATGGCCGTCTGCGGCTTCAGAGGTGATATTAGGTTAGAAGTCAGAGTGAAAGGTCATGTACATACACACACTGCTCTTTGTTTAGTCTCAGTCAGGGTGTGAATCCACTGTTGTAAAATGTCATTCCTCACTTTGAGCCTTGGGATGATCTTTCTGTCAACTGCCTTTATTAGCAATTCAAGAGATTGCAGAGTCCCTATAATTTTCTACATCTGTGTGTCTAACCTCGGGATACTTCCCCCCCCCCCATTGACAACATTTTCTATGCTGATGTGACATTTTATCACATACTTAGAAGATTTATGACTGCAAAGCACTGTGATGTTTCATTTCTGATGCATGAAGTGCTGTATACACAACATTTGATTTGAATTCTTGACAAACCTCTTGGATACTGTAATATTTCAACTAGATTGTTTTTTTTAATTCTTGGTAATATAATTAGAGCCAAGAAATTGCAAATAGTTTACCTTACTTGCCATATTCCACAGTGTTAGATTGCATAATTCCATGTATTCCATGTATGCATACCTGCATGAAAGTGCAGTACTTTGACCTTTCTTTTCTTCTGTTTGACAGGAAGTCAAAGACAAAACCAAATGGAAAGAAGCCCCCAGCAGAAGAGAAGAAGCAATACCTAGAGCCGGAGTTCACAAAGATCCGAGTGGTGGATTTTGACCTTAAGGAGTTGGTAGTTCTGCCCCGAGAGATCGACCTCCATGAATGGCTAGCCAGCAACAGTAAGTGAATGGTGGTTGATGTTTGAATATGATATAATTACACAGTGCACTACATGGACAAGTATTAAGACACACATCTTGGTCAATTAAGTACTTTATGGATTGCATGTTGAACAAGACTCTTTAGATTCAGAAAAAGGCATGTGGGACAACTATATGATTTCATACTTTGTAATAACAGTCCAAGCTTAGGTCAGTTACGTATGCCTTGGTGAGGTTCTTGGGGAAGACCTGGACAGCCTTCACTTCAAGTTCAAACCCATCCAAGTCATTTTGTTTGTGTGCCAGGCCACCTCATCCAACATTAGTGACTAAAATGTTGTGCAAAACGTTCCCATATTAAAACTTATTTACCCCGTTTTTTTTTTTGTTTTTTTTTAACTTTGTGTAGAAGTTCTATTGACCTTGGCATATTCGTAGCTCATCATTTGGAAATTCATCTATTGATTATTCCTGGAAAAACTCGTCTACTTGCGATTTTTGACACAAATGCAACCAAAAAAATGAATCTATTTTCATAGCAAAACACTGCCTACGTGGTATGTAACGTATTTTATTGTATTGTAATGTCAGTACATAAACAAACACAATTAACTCATTCACTGCCTTTGACGGAAAAAGACGTCAAATGATGCAATGCATTTTTGCTGGGCTGGCAGTGAATGGGTTAAACTAGGTCAAGGGGGCGAACATATGACCACGTAACAGCATATAAATGTGCAAAAATGGGCCGAATTTGGACATTGTAATACTCATACCTAATTTCCTGTTCATCTTAGTGCACTGCTACCAAAGTATTTTTGTCGCAGTGTGCTACACTGTGCCACCCAATTTTCGTAGATGTAAGTCAAACTTGCCGGGACAGGGTTTAATTTGTACTCTTGTACGGCAACTTTAAAATGTTAATTTTTCGTCCAGCCCATTTGTGTGAAGTTTGTTGAATTTTTGTTCATGTTGAGACTGAGAGTCTCAAAAATATGATCGTTTGCGATGAACAATAATAATAATTCCTACAGAAACAATAGAGACCTTGCAGGGCCCTAACTATTTGTCCGCTCAACCAAACTTCCAAAGCGGAAGGTAGAAGTTCCACCTACACATATGTTCACTTGCTCTGCTCCCGGTCCCTGAGTCGCTCATCAAATCCTAACTTTTGGAGCTCGACAGTCAACGGGAAAGGATCCATTAGATAGGTTGGTGAAACACATGTTTCCTGCAGCTGTTTTGGCTCACAATACTTTTGCCTAGGGATGGGTACCTTTCACATTTGAACCGATACTGTTCCGATACTCGATACCTGGGAATCGATATCGGTACTCAACGGTACCAATTTTCGGTACATTTGTGCTCTTGTTTTCGTTTTATTTTTATTTTTATTTTATTTTTTTCTCTCTTGGATGTAATAAATGTTCATCGTTATGTAACAGTATTTTTTTCTAATATATTTAACAATTACTTTTAAATATATAAACTTTGACAAATAACAAAACTACAAGAAGCGGTGGCACCCGCGGGTTGGCCGGTCGGTCTCTCAGCTGAGCTGCCACTGGGGCCAGTCGCTTCCGCCGACCGACCACGCGGCTCCAGACCGGCAAGGCTCCCGCGAGTGGGGGACGTCAGCATGCCGGGTGCGTAATTTGCATATAATGTTGCGTTCAAGTGCGCCATGGAAAATAGTCAACTCACATACTCCCGCACAATCACAACTTAAAACGACGTGCTTCAGTATCGAAACATGACACCGTTTTATTTTACGTGAATCGATGCTCGGAAGTACCGATCCCAATCGATACTTTCCACAAAAGTACCGTCTTCCGTACCCATCCCTACTTTTGCCAAACTAGGGCGAGCGCAACATCAACTTGAGTGGAATCCATAACAGCTCAGCGGAACACGGCTGAACCAATGTGTAACCAACAGTTTGTGTCGTCGTCACATGATCCGGCAGTTTTGAGTCCGTAAACATTATGCAAACACAGCCTACAAAGCAACGGCAATTCCAGGAGCATCAGCACTATTGATGGAACTCCTACGCTTTGGTGTGCAATTAAGTATTGTTCCTGATACTTTATATAGTTGCGTGCTTAACTGTAAGCTCTTTATTGTATTTTTAAGGGTAATGATGTTTGTAAGCAGACGTGTTTTTTGGATAATTGTGGCATATTTATCATTTTAAGCTTTTAATATTGGAAAATTGTAGTCACTTTTAGTGGACAATCGGTTATTTGTGGCAATTCAGGTTGGACTCAGACGAGTGTAATACCAAAACACCACAACAGATTTGTCCATATAGGTAAGGGGAGAACAAGACAGGAGATTTTTCTTAAAATGCAGAATGGTGGAAAGTGAAAATGTCAGCCAACAGAAGCCGCTGGAGGTGCAGCAACAACAGAGCCAAACCTTTAACTCGATCCAGACATGGCACAGTATTTAGCCCGTTCCCAGCAACACCACACATTGTTCCTTTAAACACCATCAGTTGCTGTCAGTCCTGTTTACCCTTTTTCTTCTTCCTCATATTTACAGTCGTGCTTATGAGCACAATTTCTGCAATTGTGTAAGCAGAATATTGCAAACAGGCTTCTTGATTGATCCTCCTATTTATTGTGTTCGTCTCCCTGACTGTTTTCTTCAATAAAGGGCTGCTTGAAAGGGAGAGAAACCAATGAGACGTGTTAAAACATGTTTTCACATGTTAGCATTCTGTCTTACAGGATGTTTGAAAAGTAGTGTGTTTGGACTTGTAGCCACTGACGTTTAGTTTTATCTTCAGGCCTCAACGCATTTATTGATGTTTTGAAAAATGCAGTAATGACAATCATTGCTAAATTATCGGACTATTTCCGAGTAATTTTGTTGGGTTTTTGAACCATATTTGCACAGTTTCAAACAAGACCATATGTCGGCATGCAACACTCTATGGCAAGAAAAGAGTTAGTCACATTGCACATGAAAAGCCCGAACCAATTTTCCCACACTAATGTGGGGTGAGCGACCTGTTGAAAAGTAACACTGACTGTGGAAACCCTGCAGGTACATCCACACATAAAATGCTTTAATGGCTCACCTGTGGTTAGCATAAATGTTGCAGCTGATTAAGCTAACAGCGTGTATTTATGTGTCATGATCGTTAATGTGTTAAATGCAAACACATTCTTTATCTGGCAACATGGGTGTCGACTTACAATAAATCAGCCTGACATTTTACATTTGTTGACATGTTTTTGTCATTTTTGAAATCTCTTACCTTGCATACACTGTGACAACTTCAATGCTAAGACTTCAGTTCAATTTTAGTGTTTGTGGGTGTTTAATTACCAGCTAATAGGGCTGATTGTGACTGTGACTCATGGCTGTCAATGTCACATGCTCGATGGTCCACGAGAGGATGTGTCATTAACTAATATGCATCTTCCGTGTTGTGACGTCAATAAGTATTATTAAGAGAGTGAGCATAATCGTTTACAGTAGATCACTTAACTTGCTGGCATTGTGTGACCTCTCCCTTTTGTTATTGTTTTTGTTGTTGTTCCTGCAGCAACTACATTCTTCAATCTTATCAACTTGCAGTACAGCACCATCTCAGAGTTCTGCACTGGGGACAGTTGTCAAGCCATGACAGCATGCAACACGTGAGTAGTTGGCTTCACACTTATTCACAATAGTGAAACCTGT
The DNA here is from genome assembly GCF_051991245.1 of Festucalex cinctus. Taxonomy (NCBI): domain Eukaryota; kingdom Metazoa; phylum Chordata; class Actinopteri; order Syngnathiformes; family Syngnathidae; genus Festucalex; species Festucalex cinctus. The sequence goes on from NC_135413.1 coordinate 15,678,705, forward strand.
AAAGGTCAATCAGAGTTTAAAAAAAACAAAAAACAAAATTATTTATATTGCACAATTCGCACGCAAAGCAACTCAATGTGCTTCATACAAGCAAAGACACAACACCTAAACGAATTCAAAAACACGACAGCTGACAACAGTCAGGAGAATAAAAGAACGAACATTGACAACTTCAAAAACACATTAACAGAAGACTTTAAAGACATTCAAAATAATTTAAAGTAAAGAAATAAAACTAGGTTTTTAAAATTACTGAAGGCCATTCTGTGTAATTGATTTAAAAGTGATTAAAAAAACGTAATCAAAGGTATTTTTTATGTATTTGTTTATTTAGTAGGATCCCCATTAGCCATCGCTCCATTGTGAGACTAATGGCTATTCTTCCTGCGGTCCTTATACATAACATACTTAAATTCATAATAACACATGCAAAGTAACAATTAAAATTAAAATCAGCAACAGTCATCATCAACAAGGAGAAACAAAAAATACAATATTGAATTCAATAATTTCCCACAAAGTGGACCATTGATTACAATAGGTATGGGGGCGGGGTTTGGGGGAGGTTGAAATTTTCAACCTGGATTTAAAAGATTTTGCAACTACTCAGTCTGACTTCTGTTGGTAGCTTTTGAGGGAGTCCAGTCAGCAGATGAAAGGGTGGAGATTGAAAACCCACCACCTTCATTTAAAACCGATATGTGGGAACATTTCGGGTTCCGTATGGAGTATAATGGCAGTGCCGTGCGAGTTGTGTCTGCGTCTCAGACTGGATAGTGCACATTATTGTAAACAAGCAAACAATTATTTCCAAGGGCGTAGATGTCCCAGTAAGGACGAAACGCGTTTGCCGTTAAACGTTTGATAATACCTGTGTGGCAGTTGATGCCTTTCAAAGGGCATTGTCCCCTGGGAGACTGTTTATCCCATTTAACGCTGGGGAGGTGGTAATTAGAAGTATTTTTCAAACTAGTTTACCCTGTCGGGGTGGAGAACCGACTTAACGTGTGCGCTCTTGTCTTAAGGAGCAGTTCTTTGTTCATCATGTGTGTTCTGCTCGCTGGTAAAACCAGATTTACCCGCACATAAACGTATGCACTACATGACACAAGCAATGACAAACAACCCAACTGTTGAAGAACACATATGACCTGCTTGTCGTGACTTCACCTCTCAGTCAACAGTCATTTTGCTGCTGCTGTCACCTTAAGCCACTGCTGTCCCGCACCCTGACAAATGTGCTGTGACCTTATGGAGAGGGTCAAAACATTAACAAGTATGTTTAATGCAGATACAGCAACGTCCGTCCAGGATTGCTTTCCACAGCACGGTGGAAAAGTGGGTCTGGAAAACCTGTGATAACTTTGTAAATATGATGACATTATACATGTGCGACACATTGTAAACTTCCAAAGACAAACGACAACAATAGGGGACATTCGTCTTTTTTTGTTTCTTCTTGTCACGTGGTTGCTTATGAGAGGAACAAACACAATTTGTTAGAGTGATGACACTTTGTGTTGGTCCCATTTCACCCTTTTCATCACGTAAAAGTGACCCGCCCACGCTTTGCTGCTTGTCTGCACTTTTAGTTCCCCGGCCCAAAGATATCTCAATATGATTTGCCAAAGAAAATGTTTCCATGAGCCTAACCATTTAAGTGTCGTTGAAACATCTTTTGTGTTCATTATAGCAAGACAAAGGACAATCTGTTGAACTGCACTTCAACTGTGCATTAACTTTAGTTTCATATTTGAGTTCAGATCTTTACTGTTTGAAAAAAAATTATTTTGTTCTGATATGTTTAGAACAATGGAGACTCCTCCACCATCAGTTATTTGTAGTATTTATACCATTCTTAAGTGTAAAAACAAGTATCGCTTGTTAAGCTATTTATCAGTTAAACTTTCCATCTTCAACTCCTAACAGCTGTTGTTGAGGTTACACCTTTTTTCGGGATTGGTCTCTCGAAAAGCAGAAGCTGCCCAGTAAATCCTTTTATGCTCACTGAAGTGAGTTATAGCAAACTACTCATCATGTTCAACACTAACTTTGTGACTCTACAGCAGAGTTCAGAGGTCAACTTTTGTGCACGAAGGCCACATTTAATTTTCAAAATGGATTTTAATTAATAAAGTAGGCCGTCATGTTCAATCTTGCTAAATCAATGAATAACCAGTTTAATGAAGTAAAAATAATTCTTTGGAGACTGGAGGCGACTGCATGTGGCCCAGGGGCCATATTTTGTCCATCAATGATTTAGAGGTATAGTTTCCCATGAGGTGCCACTGTAACCCTTAAGACAAAACTTTGTGTAAGAAGAGTTCTTGTCATGTGACAGAGTTTGATGTCATCCTCAGAGTGATGCATAACTATTGTATTGGGGTTTTGCCCAAATGAGGTCATAGAGATCACCAGATGAATAAGATCACCTGCCCGTCGCTTGTATGAAGCACCGAGTGTGTGTCACGAGATGTTTGCGCGTCTCAGCTGCTCCTTCCTCAAACATTCTTAAGAAAACATTTACATGATTCATGAACACCTCATTTACACTGTTTTTCCCCACTGCCAAATGTTGCAACACATGTTCAAGTGTTTTGTTTTTGTTTTTTTTGTTTTTTTGTCCATTGTCCAGAATATACTACTGGCACGATGAGAAGGGGAAGAAGACAAAGTGCACTGCGCCACAATACGTTGACCTCGTTATGAGTCTTTGTCAGAAACTGGTCACAGATGAGGAAGTCTTTCCTACGAAATATGGTAAGTAATCGCTTCCACTTTCAAATAAGATCACGCTGGTCTGCTATCAAACAAGAATGACATAAATATTTCCTTGACCAGGTAGACTCAACACCCACATTTTTAATTTAGCTTTTAATTGATTACAACTTATTTTATTTTCTATTTATTTATTTAAATGCTGTTTTATTATTATATATATTATTTTTGTTTTTTTCTTGTTGCTTTCAAAGTATGAAAGGTGCTGCAGAAATACAGGTTGATTCAAAAAAGAGTGACCCTATTTGATGATCAAATATTTTGTAAGTAAATGTATGATTCAGAACGAGGGAGTGGGTGTTTGAAAGATCAGATTTCCCAGTTTTCACTAATTGTCACGTGACACTGACAGACTGCGTCAGGCAGCGACAGCAAAAAAAAAAAATTTGCTCTCTGTGCTTGGCCTCTAGATCTAAGACCTTACAGTTGGTGATTTTTTTTCTCTGGGGGTTTGTAAAAGATAGTCTTTGTTCCGCCATTACCAACAGACCTGGAAAACTTGAAACGTCGAATAACAACAGTGATCAATCCAGTTGATCCCAATGTGTTTCAAAGTGTTTGGGAAGAATTCTCATATCGTATTGATGTTGTTCGTGGGGACGCCATATTGAGCACTTGTAACGTGAAATAAAACTTGACTGTTAGTAGAATAGTTTTATTTTTTTGCTATTTTTCCTTCATAGAATATTTGCTCATGAAAAAGGGTCATTCTTTTTGAATCACACTGTAGAGTTGATTGATTGATCAGTGTTAAATAGGGGAGGGAAAGGGAGAGCTGTTGAGAGGGTCTGTGTAGTGTGCGTCTTTCTTCAATTCCTGCGAGTATCTCGGCTTTAACTCAACATGCTCGGAGTCCACACTGGCTAGTTGAACTGAAAGGAAGCTCAACATTACTTCAGTCTTGTGTCTACTTGTGACAGTTTTCTTGTCTAGTGTGCGGTGACTGCTGCCCCCTGCTGCCTCTGATGGGGTCAGCCGCTCAAATGAAGCAAGAAAGCTTTTCCTTCAAGTCCAAACAGAGAGGGCGTGGTGGACGTGAGCACAGTTTTTCCACGTCCTAATTGTCTCTCTTCCTTCCCTCAGGCAAAGAATTCCCCAACTCCTTTGACACGCTGGTGAAGAAGATCTGCCGGTACCTGTTCCACGTGCTGGCTCACCTCTACTGGGCGCACTTTAAAGAGACGGTGGCTCTGGAGCTGCAGGGCCACTTGAACACTCTGTATGCACATTTCATCGTTTTCGTAAGGGAATTCAACCTGGTGGACCCCAAGGAGACCTGTATCATGGACGACCTGTCCGAAATCCTCTGCGCCCCCGCCCCGCCGGCGCCCTCGACCGCGCCGGCCCCTTCCTCCCCAACCTCGTCCCCGTCCCCCACCTCACAAAACCACGTGACGGAGAGATGAGCGGAGGCGCCGCGGGGCCACAGCGGACAAGACAGGAGAGAAGGAAAGACGGCCTGGCCACCTTGGGCGGTGTGCCAGCGGGACTTGGCAGACCTTCCACAACACTTTGCGTATTTTGCTGCGACACCAACCAACTAGTCGGAAGGGCAAGGGGGGTGGGGCGGGGGGTGTCTGTTATTTGGGGGTTGGGTGGTAGCGAGGGGTTTGTAACGCCAGCAGGAATTGGCGTGAACATTCCTCCCAGGGATTCAAAGAAGAAGAAGAAAAAAAAAAACATCCCTCCCATCTTTTCCGCCATTTAAACTAGGACAAAAAAGTAAGGCTGTGTTTGATTTGTTTGGTTTCATTTCACTTTTACTTTTGTTGGAGAGTTATTTGGTTCTATTTTGTTGTTGTTTGGTTGGGTTGAAGGTGCGTGTTTGTGTTTGCAGCGTGGTGATCGGCCCTCCCGTCTATCTACCCCTTAGCTAGCTCGCATCCTGTACACGCTATCGTGCCGTGTTTGTGTCGGACGGACGAGCGGCGTCTCCGCTTGCCTCCTCCGACCGCAGGAAGCACCACGCTGGCCACGAGCGCCACCATGGGAAATATTAGCCAATCCCGCTTTTTGGTTGTTTATGTGGGGGCTGATTTAAGGCACCTCCTACTCAGGTCCTGAGAGAGTATGTCACTGCTGCCAGAGAGTTTTTTTTTCTTTTTTATTCTCTGTCCCTTTAGTTGGCCAAACTCCTCCACATGACCCACATGTGCTGATGGCGTGGCCATAACAAACGTGGCGTGGAGCCTACTTCCCTGAAGAGGGCAGTAAGGATGAAAATGCACAGAAACATGGAGACAGGAGAAAATATTAAGATTGTATATTAGATATTTAATCAGATCAGAGAAATGGTGATACTTTAACAGACTGGTGGCTGAATTGTAGTGGATTGCTGTTTTCTGTGAGGCACGCCTCCTCCCCCCAAATACATACACACACCTGCGCCAGCTGCACAGATGGATAAAAGATGTGATGTCATGTCTGCAGTTCCGCAGGAGGCAACATGATGAGAAGTGGGGGGGGGGGTGGTGGCGAGCTGCAAATCTCCATTCTTTTCTTCTTTTGTTGATGTTTAGTTTTCCACTTCCCCTTTTTAAAATTTGCTTTTAAAAAGACTATGAAAGGAAAATTAGTTTGGAAAAACAGTAGTTATATTACACATAGAAACAAACTTCTGCTTGGACTTCTGTCAGACAGCTTCTATGTGGAGGAGTGTGAGTTTATATTTTTGTCCCTTTTTTAATTTATTTTTGTTTTTTGCAGGGTTCTTCAGTTCTGGCTCTTGTTTTTATGTATTTTAATTATTAACTAAGTTAAAAGCAATTTAATATTTCAAGCTCTGCTGATTATAATCTAATAAAAGAAAAATGCCATTCTGATCTGGTGTCATTTGTACTCTTCTTATTTCATTTGTATTATTATCATTAATGTGTTGATTTTGGAGAGTGTGTCATTTTTAATGTGCCTAAAAGATACTAAAGATAGTCATCTGCTGTGGCCACAAACAACATATTTTTTCTTACATTTATTCCATTCAGATTCATGGCAATTGAGTGACAATTCTAGGTGACTGACATGTTACATTACAAACTCAACCTTATTTCTACTAAATAGTGAAATAATCTTGCATCCATGACATGCATTGTGTTTAATTGTGCGTTCATATTAAAACAGTCAAGTATCTTTATCATTTTAATTCATTTTAAACAAATAATCTTATTTAAGAGTTCCAATCACGTTTTTTTTAAAAAAAAGAAAAGAAAGTATTACCGAGACTGACCTGTGAGAGGCAGGATGGCGCAACACGGCATCCTGATGATGCTTCCTTTCAGTTCAATTGTTTATATTGTTACCCTAATTCAGTGCTTCTCAAATAGTGGGGCGGTCCCCCATAATCTTGCCAATTTACCCCACTGTGGACCAAAAACATGAATGACAACTTTTTGACAAGTGCTCATCTGCTTCTGAGGCGTCTTTGAGCAACGCACCGAGCCCACTTCCCTGTCCGACAATTTGACATCCCTTTTACATGTGTGCATGTGTCATCTGGTTCTCTGTTTGGTGTGCAACAAAAAAAGGATACAGCAGTGTTTGATGTTAAACTTGTCCTTGAGGGATTATAATAAATAAATTGTGAGGAGTGTACATTTATAGACTAGGGGTGGGCAAAGTATATCTGACATGTCCTCTTTCCTTTTGTACAGCCCACCAAGTGTTTACTGTGTATACAGCAGCCCCCTTGACAACAATGAAAATGGTCTCCTTGGCCTCTGCAACACTTACTGCATAATAAGGCATGCCTACTTTGTGGCAGCTTTAACAAAGTTGTTTTTTGGGGGTTTTGTGTGTGTTGTTTTTTACTCAAACTTTCCCAATTGTGTGATGAAAAACGCTTATCAAGAGTCCAATGGTGTTTATGGCATTAGTGTAGCCATTTTTTATCCCCCAAATTGTTCATTTATTACATTAAAAGGGAAGTCAATCCCCAAATGTTCTTTACCATATTTTCTATGCGCCCCCATCAAAACACAGCATACTGAATAATTATTACTATTGCGTTTGTGGAATATGAATTAAGCAGCAAAATCCATCCGTTTTTATCTATCTCAGAGGCAGCCATTTTTCTATTTGCATTTTTTTTTTTAAAACTTGCTGTCGACTGAAAATGAGTTTGGTCATGTGACATTTGCAAGTTGAGCCGTGATTGGTTGTTTCCTGAGCCTGAGCAAATGTGATGTTATTTTCAATTGACGCCCAGAGATGGATCAAAACGTGTGGATTTTGCTTCGTAATTCATATAACGCAGTATTTGAAGTTCTTCTTTAGACTTTTAAGTAAGTTCTTTAGACTAGCGGGGCTACATAGAACATAGAAACATAATGCACTGTAAAGAAAATTTTGTGGTTGACTTCCCCTTTAAATAATTATTCATGTGTCTATTGCATGGAATAAAATTTTAAAATCGTAAAATGAACAATTGTACATATTTTATCAAATGAATAGGTCATTAATCTGTCTGCCCTAGGGCGTTTTAATTTAAACATGAAGCCATTAGTTGATTAAAATTAAGTAGGCCCTAATTTAGCCGAACTGTCGAGGAGGAGAAGGGATTAAAAAAAAAAAAAAAAGTGTAGGTGTAAAGTGCCTTGAGATAACTTCCGTTGTGTTATATAAATAGCATCGCGTTATCTTGCACTGAAGCGAATCACACGAGCGCAGTCTATTCGTACACGTTCATTTATTCGTCGCCAGCAAGTTGTCGTCATCTGTTCTCCAACCTGGACCGCCGGGGCATGGTGGACCCCCGGCGCCTTCTCACCGACGGCCGCAAGGTGACGCCCTCGGCGAGTTTAAACCTCGCGATGCCGCCCGCCTCGTCCAGTTTCTTGGCGCTGCAGCACGGCGTGGGCACCTTCTGCGTGTTGCCGAACTTGGAGTAGTCCACCGCGTACATGCCGTCCTCCTCGGACACGGTGGGCACGAATCGCTGCCCCCACAAGATCTCCTCCGACACGTAGGAGGTCCTAGCCTGCGTGGTGATGCCGGTGGTCTCCACCACCCCCTCCAGGATCACGATGACCTCCACGTCGTCGTTGGTGAGGTCCACGCTGGACATGGCGTACATCGGGCTGTCCTTGTCGATCACGTGGCAGATGATGAGCGGGGACACCAGGAAGATCCCGTTGGTGCCCACCGGGTTATCCATGTTGATGTCGATCTGGTCCAGAGGCACCAGCTCGCCCTCCTCGGTGGTGGTTCGCCTGACCATCTGCATCCGCACGGTGGCGCTGATGATCATGCTCTTTCTCAGGTCGCCGATGCGCACCATGAAGCAAAGTTTGTTGTTCCGCACGGATATGACGGCGTGCTTGCTGAAAATGAGCGTCTCGGCGCGCCTGTGCGCCTGCGCGGTCTTCATGAAGATGCAGCCCAGCATGATGGCGTTGATGACCAGCCCCACGATGTTCTGCATGATGAGGACGACGATGGCCGACAAGCACTCCTCCGTCACCATCCTCGCCCCGAAGCCGATGGTCACCTGCACCTCGATGGAAAAGAGGAAGGCGGACGAGAACGAGTGGATCTCCGTGACGCACGGCACGAATTCGCCCGCCCGCCGGTCCAAGTCGCCGTGCGCGAAGGCGATGAGCCACCAGATCATCCCGAAGAGGAACCAGCTGCACAGGAACGTCATGGTGAAGATGATGAGCGTGTGGAGCCATTTCAGGTCCACCAGAGTGGTGAAGACGTCTTGAAGGAAGCGACCCTGCTCGCGAATGTTGGTGTGCGCCACATTGCAGGCGCCGTTCTTGGCCACGAAGCGGGCTTTCCTCGTTTTCGATTTGAACTTGGGCTGCTGGACGTCCTCAGCCAAGCGTGTCAGCAAGTAGTCCTCCGGAATGAGTCCTTTTCTGGACAACATGACTCCCGCATTCCGCTCCCCAAAGTCCCGTTTGGCTTTGTACGGCGCGCGCGCCCCCGCTGACAAATAATAATAATAATAATAATAAAATGCAGCTTTTTGTTTTCAGCTTTTTCGCTCGGCCGCAGCCTTCATGGTCATCTGCTTGTCCGAGCTATGCGCTCTCCTCACGTTGCCCCCCAGTCAGGCGCTTGACGTCCCATTTGGGGATTCCTCTCCGTCGTCCTCAGCTGCCACCGTCACTCAGCACGCACCACCACCACCACCACCAACAACCCCACCAGCAGCAGGCGCACACCGCATCGTGAGTTATTCACCGCGGATGCACAAGCACCGTCAGTCACCTTTGTTGTAGCAGTTCCCTGATAACGGCCCATCTCCGTGATGCACTTTCCTTTTGTGCTGAGTTGACTCTCCAGCTCGATAGCATGGGATGGGGGGTGGGTTGCAGATCCTCCCTCTACCACCTCTGTAGAATGCCCTTGCTGGGAGTTCAGTAGAAGTACAAAGGGGGCGATTATATACCTCGAACGGGGCTCCTCCGTTTACATACGATGTTTATAGGATACTACAAGGTGTTACCGCCGCCATTACTATTTTTATATTTATTAATGCCTACATTTGTTTTAAATCCGAATATTATCTACAATCTGAATTTACTGAACTGGACTTTCACCGTCCATCTTCTGGATCTTCAAACTGCACTGTAGAATTTATTACCTCAATTTTATTCTGTGAATACAACAAAATCTATCTGTCTGTCTATCTATCTATCTATCTATCTATCTATCTATCTATCTATCTATCTATCTATCTATCTATCTATCTATCTATCTATCTATCTATCTGTCTGTCTGTCTGTCTGTCTGTCTGTCTGTCTGTCTGTCTGTCTGTCTGTCTGTCTGTCTGTCTGTCTGTCTGTCTGTCTGTCTGTCTGTCCGTCCGTCCGTCCGTCCGTCCGTCCGTCCGTCCGTCCGTCCGTCCGTCCGTCCGTCCGTCCGTCCGTCCGTCCGTCCGTCCGTCCGTCCGTCCGTCCGTCCGTCCGTCCGTCCGTCCGTCCGTCCGTCCGTCCGTCCGTCCGTCCGTCCGTCCGTCCGTCCGTCCGTCCGTCCGTCCGTCCGTCCGTCCGTCCGTCCGTCCTCTCAATCTTCTATCTCCATCCAGATAGCGTGGGTTAGATGGTCCGACTTCCCACTAAATTACAAATTTGACACCCAATACAAGAAACATGCCCTCACATACATTATTTACAGTAGTTGCATTGTTGACCACCACAATATCAAAAAATCCATTCAACAAAATACCAGTATAAACAATTTCTGCATTGGTTTCAAACAAGCCATGTCTTTCTAAAGAATAGAAGGGAAAAGGAAGAAAGGAAAGGATTGGATACGTGAATGTAGGAAGGAAAATTGGACATGAGGAAACGACAGGAAAACAGAAAAACTGAAGGAACGAAATGAAAGAAAAATGAAAGCAATTTGGAAGGACGGAAGAAATGAATGAAAGGAAGCTGATGTTTATGTATTGATGTTGTTCCTGAGCGTTAACGTGTCCACACACCAATTTGTGTTCTTACAGTTGGAATCACCATTCAACCAAATATGTCGCAAATTCTTCCCAGCTGAATCTTGTTAAATTAACAAATGTTTCAATCCCTTTTGTGCTTGTAGTTTTCAGTGACGTCATTCCTAAATAAAATATCCTTGAAGATATTAGCATCCACTTGAATAGTTCTACACTGTAAACTACAAACCCACTCATGAATATTATACGTAGCTCCCTGACCACAACAATCAAAATGTAGCGAGAGTGAAGGAGTAGCAAATGTTTTAGGATTCCTTGACGGTCTTTTAAGCGCAGTAAGAGTCGTGCCTGGTGCAGGGCGTCGTGTGGTGTCTATTTCAGGCGTCCTTATAACATTCTCAAGTCAGTCTCGGCTCCTGCAGGATCTTGTGACACTCGTGAGAATATGAATATGTGCTACGGGCAGCCTCGATGTAGATCAGCCTCAAACACCCCGTTCAGTGATAATATATATTTTATTAACAACCATCTCACCTTGTTATGTACAAATATAATACAATATGAATAAAAAATAAAGGTCAATATTCCTTGGGTCAATTGCACTTTGAATGTCTTCTTCCGTCCTCCTTTGTGCTACTTGTCTGCTTGCACGAAGGAGGCGAAGATGCTGTCGTCCTTAGCCAGCAGGGCTTGGGGCTCGTCGTACTCCAGGATCACCCCCCGCTTCATCACAATCACCAGGTCGGCATTCAGGATGGTGTGGACGCGGTGCTGGGCGAGCACACACGAGCACAAGAGCGGACGCTTAAGAATTGAGGACGTGTTTGTATGATTCGAGTGAGCGTGTGTGGTTTAACACACTTACTGCTATTGTAACCACTGTTCTGTCAGCAAAGGAGGTCATCACCACTTTCTGAAGGATGCTCTCCTACGAAAAAAACAAAAACAAACTTGGATTAATTTTAAGTTAATTGGCAGTTCTTTAATGTCACTATTTTATTTATTTATTTATTTTTATTTTTTAATGCGCGATTCATGACCGCCCTTACTTGGAAAGCCTGTAATGGAGGAATTTCAGTTGCAACGCAGCAGACATATCCACGTCAAAATAATAATGCATATATTTGTGGAGACTGGGGTCAAGTTGTATTTTACAAATTTAAAAATATGCAGAATTTCAAAAGTTACTTCATGTTAAAGATTAAATAGCTTTTAATATGGAAAGAAAATGCACTAAGCTGTCACCATTTTACAAATGCCATTATGCCATCTAGTGGCAGAAAAATGAACTCAACACAAATCAATATCACACTGTCTTTTTTTATAGTACAGTACATAGTTTTCATTTTAACTCAATTTTATGACTATTAGACAGACAGACAGACAGATAGATAGATAGATAGAATCGATCATCTTTCTAAAAGCTGTTCAATGCTTTCTTCCAATCAACTTGACCTAAGAAAGTCAATTGGGTGAGTGAAGCTAAAAGCTCGTTGTCTTGCTCAAGGGCATCAGTGGCGCGTTATTGAGGCCACAAATGTCACTCTATGTCAAGCAGAATTCAGGAGACGCTTTTAAGTAAGCAGCAGCCGATTGCACTCAGTGGCCCTCAGGCTCTTATTTGCTCTTTTCATTCTGTCCTCCTGCAGAAGTAAGCACAGTTTCTTGCTGCAAACTATTTCCTGATTTTTAGTAGAATAGTTAGTGATAACTATTTACAGTTGCCATGGTGAGAGAATATCACTCAGTGACCTCCACTTCACCCCTCCCTGTCATCTTCTCCCTAGAAACACATCAGTAATCAGTAAACACAGACTGACCGTTGCCATGTCGATGGACGCCGTGGCTTCATCCATGATGAGGATGCTGCTCTTCCTCACGAAGGCCCTCGCCAGGCAGAAGAGCTGACGCTGACCCTGGCTGAAGTTTTCTCCTCCCTCCGTCACATTGGCATCTGGAAACGGGTTCAAATTAGGAAGCGCTGTACTATTCATTTGCTAAACTTCGACAATCTCATGAGACCAAACACAATCTTCACATCAATGGACAATTCAGTCTTCAGTTCAATGTAAGAAACGTGTTTGGATGATGTGGACGGAAGCCAAAATAGGACGTCATGCTCACACCGGCTAGCCACTATGACAGGGGTCTGCAACCTGCGGCTCTGGAGCCACTATGTGGCTCCAGAGCCCCTCTACTGTACTGCTCTCTGTGGATTTCTAAGAAAAAAAAAAAAAAGTTAAAATGTATTTAAAATGTATGCATATATGTTAGAGCTGTGATTGGCTGCAGAACCCCCGCAACCCATGTGAGGAGCAAGCGGTTAAGAAAATGGATGGATGGCTGGATGGGTACATATATTTGACATTTTTCTTAATTTTAGATACAATATTCTTTAAATGAATTAGTGAAATAGATAAAAAGAAAGAATAATATTTTTAAAAATGTCAGAGTCCAAATTTGTAAAAGAGAGACGAAAGGTAGATGAAAAAGTTTTTTTTTAAATAACTAAACATATTGAAAAAGTGATGATAAAATGTCCTAAAAGCAAGAGGAAAAAACTGTGAAAAAAGAAAAAAAAAAGGCAGGAAAAAAAAATTCAAAAAGTAATCATAAAATGTCCACAAACAAAAAGAAGAAAAACAGAAAATGATCAGAAAATATCTTTGGAATTGCCAAAACAAAGGAAAAAAGAAGAAAAAAAGTCAGAGAATAGAAAAGAAAAAAAAAGCAGAAAAGAAAATGTCCAAAAAGTATCTCTAAAAAATAAAAGCAAAATAAATCCCGAAAATTACCATATAATGTACATAAAATTGCCAAAAAAAGTTTAAAAGTAAAAAACTTTAAAAAGTAACTATAAATTGTCTAAAAAAAAAAAAGAAAAGAAAAGAAAATCCCCCAAATTACCATAAAATGTCTACAAAATTGCCAGAAATGTCAGAAAATTGGTAGCAAAAAAAAAAAGGCGGAAAATATGTCCAAATTTAGCCATGAAATGTCAAAAAAAAAAAGGAAGGAGAGGCAGAAAAGTCTAAAAATGAAAAACTAAGTCTGAAAAATTACACACACAAAAAATCCCAAACCCTGAGCACATCAGACTAACACAAACACACTGTTTGCGTCATCATAATGTTGAAAGGTTTTGCAACTCCAGACAAATGTTTTGTTATTTATTTGGCCTAAAATGTCTCTTGACAGTAAAGGTTGCTGACCTCTGCACTATGACACCAAGTTGCCCATGAAACGTAACGTAATCTTGAAAATTGTTTTAGACAGCACAAGTGATCGTCTGTCATTGTGCAGAGATTGAGCTGAGCATCAAATTATATTGAATAATCACGTTGACTGCTTGGACATGACAAACACTTACAAGAGAACATTTCAATCCAGAGCGATAACCAGCAAGCCCTCAGCAGCTAAAAAAAAGTCGTAAGCATTCCAGGCACTCATCACGCCCATCGTGAAAGTCGGTTGAAGGTGAAGTCTGCTATTAGATGTGATCTGAATATGAGACTGCCATCTGAGAGCAGGCGTGTGCCGAAACCAAACGGCCTCTGGAGGGCATTTGAAATATTGATGCTCATGTATTGTGATACAGAACAGCAGATGTGCGATGGCGCAGATCTGGGCAAACTTCTGCACCTTTTTAGTGGCCATGGAAACAAAATGAACTTTGGTTTTATTGCTTGTGGCGTGACAAGGCCCCGGCAGTGTATTAGACAGCACTTCTGTCTCCACACACTAAAAACCGTCTGAGTCGAAACTCACCCAACCCCCCTGGAAGTGACTTCACAACAGGCTTCAGCTGAGCGATCTCCAAAGCTTCCCAAAGCATCTCATCTGTGGCCTTCATTTCTGGGTCCAGGTTGAACCTTCACACAAACACATATAGACAATAGATGTAACAGAAACATAACTCAAACCGAACATTAAATATTAAACCTAAAATATTTACATTTGATTCAAAATAATGCTCTTAGCAAATAAACTTTATAGACAATTTATTGTTTTGGAAATATGTAAGGAAGCCGGAGAAAGCAAAGGACACACAAACCTGAGCCAAGATTAAAACTGGGACCTCTAAATCTGTGAGTCTGAATAATACTTGAAAGCTTGTGCAGGCACTTCTGCGGATGCCTAAATATAACACGGGTCCTTTTGAAGGAATGTGGCAAACAAACTCTCAGCATGAGACGAATAACTGCAGTGCAAACGTTTGAAGGCCCTTTGATCTCATCTCTCCACTTCAAGTGTCAGCTGATCTAATGTGACGTGACAGAACGTTCGCTTGCTGTTGATGGTACCGAATGGTGCCGCTGAAGAGGATCGGATCTTGCAGGATGATGGACAGGCGAGACCTCAACGTCTGCAGGGGAAGCTTGGCGATATCGATGTCATCAATCACAATCCGCCCTGTCAAAGGGAAGAAATAATTCACGTCAAGCGTATTACGAAATGAAGCATCAGACGTGACGATGAGTGCACACCTTCAAACATGTCCACCATGCGGAAGAAGGCCAGCGAGAAAGAGGATTTTCCGCTGCCCGTCCGGCCGCAGATCCCCACCTGCAACCAAGACATCCGACATTCATTCACGCATGCTGACTCAGCTTTTTCTTCTTTTCTTACCTTCTGTCCAGGGTTGATGTGCGCGTGGACGTTTTTGAGCACAGGTTTGAGCGTGGTGTCGTAACGGACGCTCAGGTTCTGGATCTGGATCTCCCCACGTTGGGGCCAGCCGTCGGGGACCTGAGACAGGGCTGGGGAACAAACCGAACAGCAGACCAGCATAAGATGGACTGACAACTAGACAATTTATGTCAGTATATATCTGGATTAGGAGTGGATTTACAAATCGCTGGCGTAGGGCCGAAGCCTCATAAGTCACAAGTAAATTTCACATTTTTTTTCAAAAATGTATGCTATAAATCCAGGGATCTGACATGTGGCGCTATTTAGTCCCTCTCATGTGGCCCCCTTTGGCTCTCTTAAGAAAATAAATAAATAATACATATATACATACACACATATATATATATATATATATATACACACATATAGATAGGTATTATCAATCTAAAGTGTTGAAAATGCCTTGCTCTCTTTGATTATGCAATGTATGGTTGACTAAACATGACGCTTTTGGGGTCTCCTGAAAAGTGCTTCTTTTGGAGGTACTGTACAAGGATTTTGGGCCGACACCAGTGAAATCTTTTATGATGAAAGGTGGAACTCACTCAGCAGACCCTCGTAATTCTCGGGTTCCGTTTTGAGGAGGCCGTTTATTCTTTTGACTGAACCCAGCTGTACTTCCATGTCTGCCAGGTTACGCACCATCCAGTTCAGGTAATTGGACACCTGATGGATAAAAGGCTCATTAATATTAAATGGATTACTTGATTGTTTTTTTTTATTTGACAGATTCCTATTACGAATGTATGTATTTATTTACATGTATCGAGTGTTATATACAAAATATATATTGGGAACAAATGGAAAAAAGATCATACAAAATTGCCATCTGATAGGGATTTTAGATACCACTTTTTTAGACCGATACCAGTATGAGTACTCATACTGGTATAAGTCTGGAAAAAAAAGTGTTAAACATCCCTAGCATTATAGTCTTAGGCGAGCATGTTGTGGTGACGCTTTCATCATCCAACATGCACCCAATCTCACCATGAGTGCGTAGGTGAGGCCCAGCCCAACCAGTCCGGGAGACAGATCTTCGTTGAGCGAGTTTGTGATGGAAGCAACAGCTGCGACCAACACCACACAGGTCCCGATATATTCCTATCGGCAGATAAAGTCATTGCAGAATGTTGCGGCGTATGATACAAATAAAAAGTCATTTCCGCTGCCGTTAGGTGAGGAACGGAAAAACAAAAATACAGTACTTTTTGTAATGCAAACTAGAGATGTAACGATATCCAAAAGTCACGATACAATATTATCACGATATGAAGCTCACGATATGATAATTATCACGATATTCTGGGGAAGTTGGCAATATTTAAAAAAGGTCACAATATTGTAAAAAAAAAATAGCTCATACTAAAAAACCATATTGACTTGCTTCACAGGCATATTACGTTCCCCTTCATCTGACAATTAGTGTAGATTTTAAACATAGAAGGGCCAAAACATGTCTAATGAAAATTAAATTGCACTAAAAAAATAGCCATGAGAGGGCGCTGGAACTGCACAAATGGAAATCAACCTGACTTTTTTTAACAGATGTGTTGCATTTAAATATCATGAACATGACGACGACGATTTTGTGGCAGTTTTATTATCACGATATCACGATATTGCGCTTATCGTTACATCCCTAATGCAAACACAAGGAGCCAGAAAGTCATTACCATGCGGACCTCCAGCCACCGATTGGCTGCTGTGAGGAAAAGCGAGGCGATGTTGTTGGCATCTGTGAACTGAAGTAACCTCTGCCTGAATCTGGGCTCGTACCTGCGGGATAAGAAAACATCTCATTGGAATTAATCGGGTTCTAGGGTTCTTTCTAGCGCAAAGAGCCTTGGTACAATGATATTCCTGGTTTGATTGCAGGAGGCCTTCCATGAAGCTGGGACGCTCACCTGAGGGCCCTGATGGTGGTGAGACCCTCCACCGTCTCCGAGAAGTGGGATAGCAGAGGCAGTTGGGTGCTGTCCTCCAGCTGCTGCAGGTCCCTTTGCAAAAGAGCGGACAACAGCAGCAAAATCAGGTGACACTTCACTCACATGACACCTTCATCATTTCACTTAACAGCAAAATCGTGTGCGATTTTTCTTTCTTTTTTTTTTGTCGGATCGTGTGAAGTCAACACCGAGCCTCATGCCCCCGGTGGCGTCAGTCTCACCTGGAAGCCACGCGAAAGTATTTCTGGATGAAGTAGCAGGTGACAGCCAGCGGCAGCAGGGCGATGAGGAAGACGGGGGTGACGTAGGAAATGACCCCCAGGGCGGACACGCACAGCAAGGTGGAGCGAGAGAGACATTCCAGTGTGGTCGGGATGTGCTGGTCGATCGTATTGGTGTCTGTGGAGAATCGGTTGAGGATGTTGCCAAGTGGGGTGGTCTCAAACAACCTGAAAGAGGGGAAAAAAACAAAACAAAACATATATGAGACCAAGTGAGACTCGAACTCTTGACTGTGAAGCAGTATTTGATTTTACTTTTAAAACCTTTTTGCAATACTAGTTTATATTCAGATGTCAAGCCAAGTCAGGGATCAGCAACCTTTATTGTCAAAAGAACCATTTTAGGCCAAATAAATACAAAAATGTGTCTGGAACAGCACAACACTTGAATATTGTGATAAACAAAACTGTGTGTTAGTGTTTGTCTAATGTACTGAAGGCCCAAGAGCTAATTTAGAGATATACTATAACAAAAACTATATACCGTCCATATAACCATCCAAATAACATCCAATACTTTAAAATTCATTTTCTTCTACCTTTAATCTTGGTTTTTGCTTTGTTTTTTTGTTTTTTAATGTTTTCTTTTTTCATACTTCGTGTTTGATACATTTTTAGACTTTTCTGCCTTTTTGTTAAATTTCTGACATTTTTGGCAATTTTATGGACATATAGTAATTATCTGCCTCTCTTCTTCCCATTTTTGGATATTTTATATATATTTTTGACTTTTTTTCTGACTTTTTTTGGCAATTTTGTGGAAATTTTATGGTAATTTTCAAGACTTTTTTTATTTTATTTTATTTTTTACTTTTTATGGAGCCCGGTAGGGGACATCATGGAAATATTTACAATTGCAATATAATGCAATGCTATTTGAAATAACTATTGCATTATAATGCAATAATTTGCGACATAATGCCAAACTATTAAACTATTGCATTTTAACGCAATTACTTTTTCAAAAAAATTACGTAACACAAATTATTTATGTGAGGAGAGATTCTACTTTTGTATACAGACTATGGTAATTTTCAGGATTTCTTCTTTTGATTTTGTACATATTTTATAGTTACCTTTCAAAATTGTTATTTTACGCCTTTAAAAAAAAAAAAATTCAGACTTTTGGGCAATTGTGTGTACATTTTATGGTAATATTCGGAATTTTCTTCTTTTGCTTTTAGACATTTTATAGTTACTTTTCGAACGTATTCTTTTCTGCCTTTTTTTTTTGGTATCATTTTTCTGATTGTTTTGGCACTTTCAAAGAAAAGTTTTAAACCTTTTCATCTACATTTATTGACTCTCTTTTTCTGAACACTTAAAATTTTGGACTCTGACATTTTTTTTTAGATATATATATTTAATTATTCTTTTTTTATTTTTTTATTTATCAAAATCATTAATTCGTTTGAAGAACATTTTATCAAAAAATAAAAAAAATTAAAAAAGTGAAAAAAAAAATGTTAATTTCTGTTGTGTTTTTTTAGAGATCCACAGGGAGCCACAGGAGAGGTACTAAAGAGCCACATGTGGCTCCAGAGCCGCATGTTTCGGACCCCTGGGTTAAGTGGTTGAGTGTGTGTTGCTTCAACTGTGTGTGTGCTTAACACGACATGCAGGACAGGGTGCGTGTAACAAATTTCTTTGGGCATTGTGGAAAGAAAGCAGATGGTGTTTGGTGTAATGGGGCGAAAAGCGTGCTTTTAACTGTCTTTCTGCTTTGAATCCAAACGCACACATCGTCAATCTCTTTCAACACAGCGGTTCCATACTGAAGCGAGTCGTACCTCATGGGGGCCAGCGTGATCTTGTTCAGGAGGTTCTGGTGAAGCTCCTTGGCCACACTGAGACCGGTCCACTCCACAGTCACAGAGGAAGCCAAACACAGAATGATGCCGAGGCAGCACAACATGCTGAACACCAAAAGATACCAGGAGTGACTGAAGCCACAATCCTGTAACGGCACATAAAGGCAATTAAATATTGGGGTTCGGTGAGTCCGTCTCCGGTTCGTCGGAGGTCAAGAAGCACACTTGCCCATCAGTAGTTGACTTGTGGCTGCTGTGATGGTATGTTGTGTGATTTCTTTATTATTTTAATCCTAACATACTATTTGAGCAAAAAAAGAAAGCGGTCGGAAGAATATGTGCAATATGAATTCACATGGATAACAGAACAATATGGTGTTCAATAGGGTTTAATTCTGCGGCCACTGATTTTCTTTATTGTATCTGCTCCTCCTGGGTTCCATTTTAAAGGTATTACATTACAGTATTTTAAGCCCATCCACAGTTAAATATAGGCATATAATGATTTAATCTTACCTTTGACACCGTGGCGATGTCATTTTGTTAAATGAAACATTAGTTCTTTTGCTGGTTAGTTTCTAACATGGAAGTAAAATTCCCAGTTCAGTAAAACTCCGCCCCTCCGTGTGGTTGCCGCGCCCCCGGCGAGTCGGCTGCAGCCTGCAGCTTTTGTTCTGTGTTTGAGCACTAGTCTGAAGCGATCAATTCTTCGATGAATATTTGAAACAAAACGGCTCCTTGCCACAAGAAATCGTGGAGCAGGAGGGGAAGAAGAGAGAATAAAGAAGGAGAGGGAAAAAAAACAAACAAACCAGATCTAGTCTTGAACCAGGTACTTGCTGCTTCCAGAGTAAGCGCACTAACTACTACAGTATACAATTCACTCAGTTCGATTCAGCAGCGCAAAAGTTTTTCTTGTAGTTTACACAAGTGTCAGCCAGGCTGGGATTTTAAGACAGCCAATTGTCATTGCAGTTTTGCATTATAAATGTAAAAGATAACGGATTACTTTGAATTCATTTGGACAGAATGTTTACTGATAAAGGCTACTTTTGTCACTATCCCATGGAGGTCACAGAGAAAGTGGGCGTGCGTTT
Organism: Festucalex cinctus; assembly: GCF_051991245.1. Lineage (NCBI taxonomy): Eukaryota > Metazoa > Chordata > Actinopteri > Syngnathiformes > Syngnathidae > Festucalex > Festucalex cinctus. The sequence continues at coordinate 15,698,706 of NC_135413.1, forward strand.
AGTCCGCAGAGGCGGTGCAGGGGTGTGTCCGCACCTAATGCAAGTGCCAACAGCTCGTTTTCTCAGGTTGGGAGAAGCTGCTGAATTAGCCTTTTAAAATGGCTAAAAGCAAAAATGGCGATGGGTGTAACCTGGTTAAAAAAAAAAAAAAAGTCGTTTATTTATGTATTTATTTTTTTTAAGTGTGTTTTAAATGCAAGCCAGGTTCAACGTTGAAAAAAAAAAAAAAAAAAAAAAACTTGGTTAGTTATCACTTTGCAAATTAGAGGTTGGTAAGTAATGTGGCACGCTAGGTACAAGCAATGTAGTATATTTACTAAGGGTGTCACGATTTCGATTTTTTATCGAAATCGATCGAAATTACGTCACGATTTCGAGCATCGAAATAGAAGAGAGGACACACGATTCGATGCCCCCCCCCCCCCCCCCCCCCGCGCCCGCCGCCCGCCGCCCGCCGCCCGCCGCCACCGCCGCCTCCCAGGAAAGCAAATGAGACGCAGCCATTCAGCTACTAGCTAACGGCACTTGTTAGCTGACTTCTCCTGCAGTCATGATGGCAAGCGCGGACAGACACAGCAATGGTGCTTCAAGCCGCTCCCGCTTCTCTCGTCACCAGTTTGGAAACATTTTGCGTTCCCGGTGAGTTATGTCGACAACGTTCACGTTGTCGATAAAAAGACCACAGTTGCAAGATATGCTATGTGCGCGTACTGTACTCGGCCACGGTGTTACGCCCGGCTCGTCAAGGGGAAGGGAAGTAACACAATAACAGAAAATATAGAGTAGATAAACACGGGTCGACTTTAACATCTGAGTAGTTTTAATTGAAATTTCAGGCAGGGGTTTGACAAGGGAGTGAAAGTGGAAGGTGAACAAATAATAACCGCATTTGACAGAACTGACAGAACGGAGGAGAAACAACAATAACCAATAGGGGTATAATACACGGATACACAATAGCGTCGCGCTGGCACAGTCGTCCAATCGGAGTGTCGCGCTGGCACAGTCGTCCAATCGGAGTGTCGCGCTGGCACAGTCCTCCAATCAGAGTGTCGCGCTGGCGCATTCAAACTGAAGTACCATTATACGGGCACCAGCCGACACAAACACACACATACATACTAGGGGAGCGGAGCCGGCGGCGGGACATTTACGCAGGCATCACAAAGATTTAGATTTATCAAATTCAACTAGAAGTGGGAAAACAACGGTCCAACCAACTATTTCATCCTCATTTACAGTGAAACTTCCACACACTTCAGCTCGCGCGAAACGCCAGATCCATAGGTCTATTTATAGCAGCAGACCTGCAGCCTTGGAAAACGCTGGATTCAAACATTTAATTAGTGTACTTGAACCACGCTACAGTATGCCCAGCAACTGTAAATGTTGGGATATAGTTTGTTCAGGCTGTATTTGTTCCATGACTTTGGATACAATATATTTTTTGTTGTTGTTGCACATTGCACATTATTTTAAGAGGAACGCACAGCACACTGTTGTAACCAAAAACAGTCAATAGATGGCAGGCACCCACTGTGACTTTTTGTTTTTGTTTTTTTATTTTTTATTTTACACTTCAGTAAGAACAAGACGGTTAACTTTATATTGTAAATAAATTCTTTGAATTTGATCATTCCTGCCTAATGTCAATTATCATATATTACATAAATTTACACAAAAATAATATGGAAATTGCATCACCTATATGTAGCCGATCTTTTGAAATAAGATTTACTGTACAATGAATAGAACCAATGATCATAGACTAGCCTTAGCCTACAGAAGCATATGCCTCTGTGTTATAAAATTATTAAAATATGAATGAATAAGTGCGTCATTAAAAACCATGTATGGAGAGTTTGGAGATTGACATTTACAGTATAATTCACTTTCAACTATGGAATTATCAGCAACTAGATGGGCAAATGTGCTTCAATCATCAGCACTTATTTTGGGTTATCTTGTTGACAACATTGATAACAGAGTAACAGCTCACTACATTAATCCGTACTAAAAACATCAAACAGTCCACTTGTGTTATTCCTTCATTGTCACTGTGTTCAAATGGCACGTGTGTGATGCGTGACAGCAGGCTGGCAACCGTACAACACCACAAAAGAGGAAAGAGACCGCGATGGGCCAGTCATTCGATTTGATAGCAGAAACTGGACTTGTCTGTGTCCATGTGTAGATTAGATACACTTGGCAGTGATTCACTGCACTGAAGTTTAGCCAAGCATCCCTTGGCACACAGTTTATCATCTACTAAGTCAATATGAAGTGCGTTTGAGTGGAATATAAAATGAGGGAAGGGGGATGAGGTGCCTTTCAGAATACTTCGCTTTCACATGAGCATGGGAAGTGTGACCCGGTACACACAATATACATATGTATATATTTACACCTATAAAAAATACTGATACCCAATCTGGCTGACCTGAAGCAAATGTGATCATGTGACTTTCTCAATTCAACCTTCATGTTCTAATATTTTTTTTTTTCTTAATGGCAGTGTCTCTTTCACACTTGCAGTAAGTTGTAATGATTTTCACTTGTAAGTCTGATGTGTCTCAGTTTATTTACGTGCTTTTACATTTATTTCACACATTCTGGGTCTTAATTTTTCCAAACTGCCCTCTTCATCAGTGTGTTCATTCTGTTGTTCTAATAAAGAAGCTGGCGTGTGTTCAGCAGTCAGTGGTCATGTGTGGTTTTAAGTCAGTACGGCTTAACAGTGTTTCACAGATTTGTGCCAACTTGGTTATGTAAATTTCTAGAGGCCCACACTTTTTAGAAAGACATTTATAAGAATGACAGTTTGCAGGGAAAGAAAAGAAAAATGTGTCATAAATGTCATTCACATTTATGCTTTTGTGTATAACGAAAACAGACAAAATGTGATCGCTAACAAATGTTTGTTAGCGCAACGACACAATACAGAATACAGAATACAATGTCACGAAGCATACAGAGGCACAGACGGTCAATTGTTGTCATACTTAATGTTTTTCATTTGCTTTATATTTGTGGCCTTGAAGTGTACACAACACACTACAATATTTACTGTAATTGTGACTTTTACAATGTGATAGCACAGCTTGCTAACAGACTACAGCATTTCTCAATTTATGAAATCATTTGAATTATGTCACTGCCGTAGGAATGTAAATCTCATAAACTGATGACTATTCATGCATAATAATTAGTCTTGTTCCGATACCAATACTTTTATCGGCAGAGGCGCTGATACTGCATTAAAACAGCGGTATCATATTGATGAGTGCTCACAAGTAACATGCCAATACCATTAATTCCAACGCTAATATAAGATTTTGGATGCAGCATCTTGTTGTATGTGACATGTTCACTGCATGCTGATCTAAGATATGCTATTGGCCCTTGAATGCTCTGAACCAATAGCAGGACAGCTTTTTCATGTTGAGGAAAAAAAACCTTAAGTATCAGTATGGTATCGGTATCGGCCGATACTGCAAAGCTGGGTATCGGAATCAGTATTGGGGGCCAAAAAAACGGTATCAGAACAACACTAATAATAATGCAACTTGAAGTGCTGTGCAATAAAAAGAAAACCCACTCACCATCCCCCAACACCCCCACAAGCAAATCCACATTCACACACAACTTGAACAATTGTGTTGGCAGAGCACAGAGAAACCATGTGAGGAAAAGCACCCAATGAGAGCGCATTAAAAATGGTAGATATTTGTGCATCAGATTCTAGACACAAATACAATGCCACAATGTGAAGTATAGCAAATAAAGTACAAATAAAACAATATGGAGAAAAAAAAACATGTCTCTCCCTCACCTGAACAAGTGTACAGTTGCGTGCCGTGGCGTCCGACTTGGCCGTGATGACATGTGACGTCCAGTGTGCCAGCCAGTAGTCAATGGACACCATGAGTGTGTGTTTTAGGAGCTGTGACAGGAGGAGCAGGGTAAGAAGGAGGATCCCGGCCGAGGACAGGTAGGTGCCACAGGAGCGCCAGGGTATGGTGGCTCGTTGACGCATTACCTGCGACAGGTTGTCGTCATCATCACTCTCCAAGGATTCTTCTGGAGACAACAAACAGATGAGTTCAACGGAAAGATCTCACGTATTGCGTCTGATGAAGAGTGACATATTTCTCTTACCTCGAATGAACCTAACGTCTTTATTTAGCCGCACTCTGTAGCTGCAAGTCATTGGTGACATACTGTGCTGCCTAAAATCGGACACATTCCTCACTTTGTTTTTCTCCTATCTGGCTAGAAGTCATTTCACAAACAAGTGGACAAAGTGAACAAATACAACTACAGTGTCTATTTTCACTATGGTGTGAATTGATTATGGTTTAATGAATAATGTGTAAGTTTATCACAGAGCTTAAAGCTTCTCAAGCCAAGATGGATGTTAACGCATAAAAGGTTATTACCAATCTGTCGCCAGCTTGGATTCTTTGTTTTCGGTTGGAAGAAAAATTAAATCAGCTGCGAAGGCCTATTTACAGGGCTGATAACTATCATGTGGAGTATTCTACATCAATCCTGCTACCTAACGGGATCAGTAAGAGTAACATCATTTTAGGAGGGGGCAACCACCATCAAAAACAGTATAAAGGTTAAGTGTCAAAAGAAATAGGAAATAAATCTAGGTGTGCATAATGCTTTCAGTTATGAATACTGATGACCGAAGACCTTGGCGGAGGTCTGTGTCACCCTTCAAGTCATACATGTGCTGCTGCAGGCAGAGGCTCATTCCCATGAATGCAATGTTTTGCAGGAGCAACTGAGCATACACCAACTGTGGGGCGAGGAAGTGACATTAACACCTGCTGTAAATATATATTTCCACACACCATGCAGCAGGTCAAGGAGCATTCGGCTGCATGTCAGTGTTGACAGTAAGCTGGACTAAAACAGTTGACATTTACCAGTATTGCACTAATCCATGCATGCGGAAAGCAAGGTAGAAAGATGTAAACGTACAAATGAAAACAATAGATAGAGGACTGGATTGTAAGATGGTAGGAAAAATGGACATAGAGTTACTAGGACATTTTGTTTTGCTTGTTTACTTTGATGAACCATACTTCCTGGCCACACCTGTTTGATTGAAAATGAGAGCACAAACTTGTCTCACATGGAGTAAGTGAGTGTTAGTAAAGAAGATTATACACTGAGTAGAATCAAGTAGTGTAGACTACAATAGAGTGCAGTACAGTGGATTGGGAGGGTAGCATCAGGCTTAAATCGTGGTTTCGCTTCGCAGTTTGCAAATCAAAATTTGCATTTTGTGCCTCATCAAAACAAATTGAACAGCAAAACTGAGAATCACGTTAGGCCTATTAAGGTTTTATGATAACTGAAGCGCCAAGACGGTCCCAAAAAGCTTCACTGGGATGGATGCGCTTACATCGTCTACACGGTGTAGTTGGAAGTCGAGGCACATTGCACCTGCTAGCTAGCACCAACCTTCAGTTGGCTAAGTAGTTCCTGCTAACATATTGTGTAGTCACTCCTAAGTCAGTAATCATTGCCACCATATCGGCAAATAAACTACACTGCTGACAAATATCGTCCTCAGGATGGGACTATGAGAAAAGACGGAGAAACCAAGCCAACTCATAAACTAACCTAAGATTAATAGCACGTTCAACAGCGGAATTTTAAGTGCTTGGGTGATGGAGTTCACTTTTCATAAATGTCTAGCTGGAACCACATTAAAGTGGAGTGTAGCCAACTTAAACAGAAAAATAACAGGCACATTTTCAAGTTTCTGGACTCTATGGGGTATATGCCATGGAAGAGGCGGGACGTGATTTTGCACATCAGTTTGTTTCCGGTCCGGATTGCGAACGCGCAACTGAGGGGCATAAAGTCGGAAGCACAAGTATTTTTGACACAACCCACACGTCGCAAACCGAACCGGAAACAAATTGATGTGCAAAAACAGTCCCGCCTCTTCCGTGGCATATACGCCATTGAGAAAATCATACAGAACCAGAGAACGCAAATGATTTAACTTCCATTACGACATATGTCAGCCAGGAGGCGTGTCCTGTAAGCTCAAAAGTATATCAATAGAGTATAAAATATTTATATCAGTCATGATATTTTATGTGTTTGGTTTTACAATAAAGTCCTGAATTTTGATTTTGACATTTGAGGTCTGCACATTAATGTGCTCAAAATCACATTACTAGAACATGTTTTTAATCAAGCTAACTTTGCTAAAAGACCAAATAATGGCAACATTCAGAAATACTAGATTTGTCTTTGCAATTGACCCACTGCAAATGTTTTGAGACAAGAAAATACAGTGAACTACTATAGACAATGTGAATATAAGAACTAAAAACAGTAATACAAAACCAATTGTTCATACATTATAATGTCATGATCTGATTGGTAAACAAACCGTTGCTTTAGGTCATCGGGATAATGTCGTAAATATATGTTCATTAAAATTAGAAAGTTGCTCCTCAAATGAAGTTATTGATTAGCAAAACTGCTGCTGTTTCAAGGCTTGAGGTACCAACTGAAGAAAGCAACACGATGTTATTGTTGGAGAAGCCCTAATGTCAGGAAATGCTGCTTCCATTTGCAGCAGGAAGAAACACACTTAGACAGCTGCATCAAGCTCAAGGACTAAATGCCCTTTTCTTAATTATTGCCACATGTAATTAATTGTTTGTTGGCATTATTGCTTTGACCCCTCACCTTCCTCATCCTCTTCCTCAGTTTTAGCAGCCTCTCTCGAGTACATTGCTCTCCGCAGGTTTTTCCTCTCCATATCTGTCATGCTTGATGCCACTGTCTCCTGGAGAGGAGATGTCAATAAAAAAAATAAATAAATAAAATGGTTGTCCCAAAATACAAAAGACAGCATTATGCTTGGGCATTATGCAAACGCCTAGCCAATTTAAATTTCATCACACAAAACACAAGTGCTAGTTAAAATCAGCACAAGCAAAGTATAGCAACAGCAATTCAAAGCAATTAAGGATGACATTGCACTGCAAGGGGCAATTGATTACCGTTTCAAACTCTTGGTCCTGTCTATGCATTAGCATCTTCCACTGCTCAAAGAGCTCAGGCTCAGACTTCTGGATGTCCTTCAGTGTACCTTCAGTCTGGATGGTGCCATCTTTCATGGCAATTATCTGACACACAAACACAAACGCAGGCTTAACTTTCAAACTCATTTCTGTTAAATCAGCATATCCACACTATAGACAAAGCTCTCACCCAATCTGCATGTAGCAGGTACTGTAATTTGTGTGTGACCAGCACCACGGTCCTCTTCTCCTCTCTCAGAAGCTTGAGGATACCGTCTTGCATGAGATGGTCGCTCAAGTGAATGTCTAAGGCAGAGAATGGGTCGTCCTGTAAAAAGACATTCCAAAAGTGTGACAAATTCAAGGAATAGCCTACATTAGTGACTTCATGGGCAACAAATCCACTTGTCATTTTAATTGCTTGCAGGCTTTTCTTGGAAATTGTCTGACTTCGGGTCAGTTTAACAGAAAAGTTTTGCTACCTGGAGCTTATCAAATAAATAGTGTATCAGTTTCCAAAAAGTTTTCTTTCTTTGATGATCTGCTGCTCTGAGGGGTGTCATTCAGTTTATTGCGTTAGTAATTGACTCACCAGAAAGACAACATTGGTCTGCTGATACAAGGCTCTGGCCACACTGATGCGCTGCTTCTGCCCTCCCGAGAGGATGATGCCCTGCAACGAAGGGCAACAAGCTGAATGAGAGATGAGATGGTACCAAATTCAGTCACGGACAGGAACAAATAACATAACATCATTAAATGCATGAATGTGTACAGCCTCTTGGGTAAGACCGTTGTATACCCTGCATGAAGAAACACAACACGAGCGGCCAACGATCCAACTCCCTGCACACGCCAGCATGACATCGTAACAGTGCAGTAATGATGACAAATGTTGCTGCCGTGCGATGCAGCGAGCTCCAGCAAGATGAGCGATGACCGGGTGAGGCCATAAAAATGCCGATACACAGTAAATTTTGCAGAGAACATTTTACTCTAAAAAGAGTCTATTTGGTCCCACTCTAAAAAGTGTAAAATATTCAGAGTAAGTTTTACTCAAAGTATTTTTTACTGTGCAAGAGAATTGGACTATCGAATGAATAAACAATTAAAAAAAGTTTCAGTCAGAAATTCTATGTAAATTTTACAAGGAGAGATTTTGACTGACTAGTTTATATTAATAATAATTATTTAAAAAAAAAAAAAAAAAAAAAAGGGGGCATCACCGTAGATGAGTGGTTAGCACGTCCGCCTCCCAAGTTCTGAGGACGCAGGCTCGAGTCCAGGCTCCGGCCTTCCTGGGTGGAGTTTGCATGTTCTCTCCATGCCCATGTGGGTCTTCTCCGGGTACTCCGGTCTCCTCCCACATTCCAAAGACATGTATGACAGTTTAATTGAATGCTTTGAATTATCCCCAGGTGTAATTGTGAGCGTGGATGGTTGTTTGTCTATGTATGCCCTGCAATTGGCTGGCAACCAGTTCAGGGTGTACCCCGCCTACTGCCCGAAGCCAGCTGGGATAGGCTCCAGCATCCCCCGCAACCCTTATGAGGAGTAAGCAGTCAAGAAAATGGATGGATGGATGGATGGATAATAAAAAAAAGTAAAGTTACTCAAGGGTTGAGGATCAAACCCACAACTTCAGGTTGGGAAACAGCCAACTCCTACTGTGCGTTAGTGTATTGCTCGTGTCAGCTGTAATCTTCAAACTGATGATTTTGGTCTCTTGGAGGTACGAAAAATAATGTTTTTGTTCTCCTTTTAGATATTAGCAAATAGTAGGCGTGGCATATGTCAGGTGGTAGAGTGGGCGTCTCCCAAGTTGAAGGGAGACGCCCACGACGTGAAGGTCGAAAAAAAAAACTACTAGGGTTTTGTACACAGTAGAAATACTACTCTGAATATTTTACTCTCTTACAAGTGTTAATTTTACTTTGTTTAGAGTGGGATCAAATAGGCTCTTTTTAGAGCAAAATGCACTCTTCAAAATTTACTGTGTTGAGGAATCCAAATGAATTCTTGTTCGTGTGACTCACCCTCTCCCCGATTTCTGTCAGGTCCCCCTGTGGAAGGATGTCAATGTCAGGCTGAAGAGAGCAGGCATCGATGACAGCTTTGTATCTAGTGGACACCAACACAAATAAAATGCTGAAAAGCACCAAAATGAGGTACCAACATCCATCCATCCATCCATTTTCTTGACCGCTTATTCCTCACAAGGGTCGCGGGGGCTGCTGGCGCCTATCTCAGCTGGCTCTGGGCAGTAGGCGGGGGACACCCTGGACTGGTTGCCAACCAATCACAGGGCACACAGAGACGAACAACCATCCACACTCACACACACACCTAGGGACAATTCGGAGCACCCAATTAACCTGCCATGCATGTCTTTGGAATGTGGGAGGAGACCGGAGTACCCGGAGAAGACCCACGCGGGCACGGGGAGAACATGCAAACTCCACCCAGGAAGGTCCGAGCCAGGACTCGAACCGGAGACAGGTACCAACATATCACCCGAAATGAAACAGTAGCTCTGCTATTTCCTCTGCTGTCCAATATGGTCGACAGTGATGCATCAATTACCGACTAGAAACTCAAGGTAATAGTTTGGATTCAACACCAGGTGGGGGGGAATGAAAAATATTAATGTGGAAGTCAACCTTAAACATTTCTTGACAATCATATGTTATATGCGACCTCACTAGTCTAAACATGCCATTCTGATTAATATTACATTTGTGGAATATGAGTTATGAAGCAAAATCCTGCCATTTTTATCCATCTCAGGGGGCGGCTATTTTGCCACTTGCTGTTGACTGAAAATGACAAGTGAGCTGTGATTGGTCGTTGCCTGATCAACTGTGATGTCATCTTCAGTCGACAGGAAGTGGTAAAATGGCCGCCCCCTGAGATGGATAAAAATGGCTGGATTTTGCTGCTTTACTCATATTTTACTAACACAATATATCAACCAGGATACCATATTTAGACTAGTGGGGCTGCATAGAACATATTATTGCCAAAACATTTGTTTGGGTTGACTTCTCCGTTAAGCAATTTACTAACTGCTGGACTCTACATGGATGTTGCAGGAAATAAATGATTGACTTTGAAACAGTGTGAAAGACAAGAGGTGGTTGGTGAGCAAATACAAATTGGGGTTAATCTATGCCAACAAAAATCACTCCAGCAACCACGCATAAGAGTCCATTAGAAGCAGCTTCAGAAAATGGCCCATTAAATCCAAGCCAGGCAAGTCATTATCAGAGATTAACGCATGTGGCCTTTCGAAAAGGCCACGACCAAGACTGATAATTAATGTTAGTTGTTTAACATGCAGGCCCAAAAGCGTTAGCTTGTGAATATTAACACAGCACTGTGACAATAATGAGCAGTTTTATAATCTTGTGTACTGATTAAAGGAGACTTGATCAATCAAAACATCCAATAAACACTGTGGCCTCATGGAGAGCACAACCTTTCACTTCACACAATACCATTGTTGACAGCAACCTAAAATCTCCATTTATTGGAGGAAAATTGTCACCGAATGAGCGCTGCCAAGAACTGCGGGTTAAGTGGAACAACGCCAGCTCACAGTTACGTCATTAATCATTTCGAGTCTAACTAAACGGCGCAATCTGAATACAGTTTCGATTTTGTGTTGGAAATGCCTAGAAAGACAAATTAGTCAAATTTGGCCAGTGAGATCACTATTAGACTATTAGAGCAGGGTGTACACATGCTGGTGTATATTTATTTCACTTTTGTGTTGTTCATAAATGCAAAGTTAATTGGCTCAAAAGTTACTTGACACCTGTAAGGAGAGCCCAGTATTTAAAAACAGCCAAATGTTATTTTTTGTTTGTTTGTTTGGTTGTTTTGATGATTGAGTGTGCAGTGGCGCTTCAAACAATCACATCCACACTCAAAGTCAATTTTCCCAACTTACCTTGTTTTGATCATTGGCATCTCAAAAGTGATGTTCTCGACGACGGTGGCGTTCAACAGCCATGGCTTCTGGGAAGCGTAGGCCACTGCGCATCTCTTCCTGCCAAAGGTGTCAAACGCACACACAAACACAAAAGTCATGGTAAAGCTAGAAAGGTTTTCATCTGTGGGGACTGCTTGGCTGTAAAAGGTGATTATTACACATGAAAAGAACTGAAGTCGTTTAAAGGGTCACCCAGTGATGGTTAAGGATGTGTTTGTCAAGTGAATGTGCAGCTCAGAGAGATCTATTAAAATTTGAGATAAGCACTGCAAAATGGTTGTTTGACTGTGCTGATAATGATGATGGGTCTCCGCGGAGACCGCCTTGCAAATGACATTGTGTGTTTCAAGAGCTCACCTGATATCACCATCACCAGCTGTGTCTCTATCGGTGGGACTGCAGAGAATACAAACACAGATCAGAATTATTCTTAATGTCATAAAGTACATTAGTCCTGTATTGCCGAACAAAAAACATGTTTGATACATGCTTTTATGATATCTCCATTATTGGTTGGTCTTAAAAACGACTACATGAGAAACATATCCTGTAGATCTCAAAATCTATGTAAACTTACACCAAAATATATCTATGATACATGAATACGCCTTGGACTATTCGGTATCATGAAAATGTAATAGAGGTGTTCAGACTCTATTTTTGCCAATGGGTAAAAATCTGCAAATGGCTCTATTGTAATAAATAATGGATAACATACTTAATTTTGGTTGAAGGCAACACTGCACAGGTGATTTTCGTTATAATAGTGTTGACATATTTGGTTAGGATAAATCGCAGCACTGCAGCAATTTATCGGTATTGTCTTGAATAAATATATAATGTGCATCATTAACCCCCCCACCCCCCCAACCCCGCCCAAAAGGAATCCTCGATTTCACCATTTTGAGCAATGAAGAGTTAATATTTTTTCTATAATTATTCTTCATTATTTTTCATGTACAATTAATAGCTTTAAAAACACATTTTGCCACTTGCTGTTGGCTGAAAATGACATCACAGATGCTCAGACCTCCGGTAACGGCCAATCACAGCTCACCTTTTTCTGGGTTTGTTTATGTGATGTTCGCAAAATGAGCCATGATTAGTCGTTACGTGAGCCCTGAGCACATGTGATGTCATTTTCAATTGACAGCAAGTGGCAAAATGTGTATTTAAAGGTATTCATTAATATTAAGTTATCAAATTAATTATAAGAGCTTCTTACTGCTGAAAATGGCAAAATCAGTCTAGTAACCCTATGATTAAAAACAATAAAATCACCATTTAAAAACTGAATTTTATGTTTACTTGGGTTGTCTTTGTCTGATGGATACATTTGTGTGATAATTGTAAACATTAAAGTGGTGAAATCATGACCATTTGTGTGTCAGAAGAATTGTGCACACCCAAAATCCATAAATAGACTTATGGAGCAAAGACTGTCACGCTGCATTGGGGTCTACAGAATTGAGACAGACACCTGCTGTCAAACACTGTTGTTCCATGTGCAGGCCATATTGTCCAAGAGTGATTAAGAGGAAAAACAAGTTTTCGACATATTTACATTTTGCGATGTCTCCTCCCAGCACTCACCTTTCATCACCCTCTGAATCCAAATTGGACAGGCTGCAAATCAAATCAGAGGAAATATTGTCAAAGAAAACGCAATATAATGGAAAGTAGGGGTGTGAATTGCCTAGTACCTGACGATTCGATCCGTATCACGATTCATAGGTCACGATTCGATTCGATACCAATTAATCCCAATATGAATTTACAAGTCGATTGTTGCGACTTTTTCTCAAATTTAGAAAATACCATTCAGTAAACTTGCACATGCACACTGTAAGATTTGTATGAAAATGTATTATTTATTGATCTGAAACTTCAGTCAGTGATCCACTGTATTTAACAAACAGGTTGTAACGCATTGAAATGAAATATTAAGGCTTAATGTTCTATTAATATAACATTCTTCCATGCTTAATGTGTGAAAGTTAGACGTTTTGTTGAATATTTTTCCATCAAAAAAGGATGTTAAAAAAATCGATTCGGCTGCCTATTGAATCGATTCAAGAATTGCGTGATGTAGTATCGCGATATATTGCTGAATCGATTTTTTTTAACACCCCTAATGGAAAGTGTGTCACCACGGTAACACACACAAGCTCATTGAGAGTCCATAAGAAATGCTTGGTGGGTTGTTTAAGGCTTTGCACGGGCTCCGTTGAAGCTTGCATGTATTTTTAGGGCACAGCATTTGCCACTTGCCCAGAGAAGGTGACCGGTCACAGCTGCCCGATAGCGCTTGCTTGATGATTTATGACAGCTGTGAAATGGCAGCCACTACACCTGTGAGGAAGTTCAATATTGCTGGCCATTTAAGAACCAGTGACGTGTAACTCACACGCATACTTACAAATGAATAAACACGATGGAGGGAATTTCCAGTAGAGTCATTCTAACAGGATTGAAATCATTTATAAGAAATTGCACAAAACTTCTAGTCCTGATTTGCAAAGGTATAAATGTCCCCATTCGCCATTGAAGGACATTAGACTGGAAAACATGATTAGAATTGAGAGAAAAAGGTTTATGTTCTGATTTTACCACACGTGTCGTCAACCAATCAAGGAAACATTGCACAAAAGAGCATTAACTGTAACCATTAATATTAGCTGGTGGGTGTGCAGACATATGAGAACATGTGAACCGACATTTTTAATCTTGAATGCAGTCGATTTTAAGGGCTCTCTAATAAATGGATCTAAAAAATAACTACACACTTACTGTTGAAAGAGGGCCATTTTATGCTTTGCTTGGGAATGACCAAAAATAGTCATACTTGTGTAATGAGCGTGTCAAATATCTCACTGGTTTTGTAAGTGGAAGTGTTAAGGTGCTAGGTGCTAAGCTAAGTGGTCATCACCTGATGGTGCTTGGAGGATACTTATACCCAAATGTACATGTGATTATCTTCATCTTGACATCAGGACCAGGTGGACATTTGCGATTTCTAAAGAAATTGTGTAATACAAAATTTTAGAATGCGTGTGAATGCTGAAATGCTGAATGAAAATACTAGGGATGCATGTGGAATGGTAGCCAATGAATGGGGGATTTTTTTTTTTTTTTTTGTGGGACATGGGCTTTTAATGCACGTTGAAAATCATTACCGAAGTGAATGAAATGATGAATGTTTCTAATTTCAAATGGGAACGATGATGTGAATCTGTTTTGTTGAACGTGTCATTGGAAAGGAAAACAGAAATTTTTTTTTGCGGGAATTTTAGAGGTGAAAATGTAGAATTTCTGGTCAATGAGAATTTTTGGAAAATGGAAAACTGTTCCTAAAGTGAATTAAAAAAGTGGAATGTTTTGAATTTCAAATGGGAACAATGTGAATGTATTATGTTTAATGTCCCGTTGGGAATGAATGGGGATTTTTTATTTATTTTATTTTTTGTAAAAAATGTTGAATTTTGGGAAAAATGCCATTTTTGTAATGGAAAAAAATAACTGGAACTTAGGGATGGGCACTACTTAGGTATCGGTACTTGTGACGGTGGCTGATACCAGTATTAGAGGAATAAAAAATTCCCAGTAATTTCATTTAAATTATTTTTTTAAGGAAAAATAATATATTGGAATATATAGGTCTTTCTTTAAAATGATCTGTCATTTATGTGCGGATATTTTATGTAGTAGTTGTATTGGTATCGGTGACTTCAAGATTTGAGTATCGGTATCGGTCTGAAAAAAAGTGGTATTGAACATCCCTAGTCAAAATAATGGGTGGAAAAAAAATAAGAGGAGCATATGTATGAATGCTTTAAACATTTACACAATTAATAAGAAATAAATTTGTTTTAGAATTTTTTTTCCACTGGTTTATTAAACACTACATTTGAAAATTAATGGGTCGCTATAATTAAGTCAAATTATTACATTTTATCAGAAAGGACAGCATTTTCATAAAAAAAAATACAAAATCTTGTTCATATGATGTGTCTACCAATGCAGAAACTGGATAAAATCATCACTCCTGGAGATTACACAAAGCATGAAAGAATATATGTGAATGAATGAATGAATGAATGAATGAATGAATGAATGAATGAATGAATGAATGAATGAATCTTTCATGTCTGTGCTTTCAGTCAAACAAAATGAAGTCCGCACATGGTCCAATGTTAAATCAAGTATGAAATGTCCCACATTTAGAATGCCACAAGCCATACTCAGCTCGCTCTACTCATACTACAAAAATAACATAACATAACATAATAATAATAATAATAATAATAAAGATAATAATAATAATTTTAAAAAATTAAGAAGAAGAAGAAGAACCAACATGCACAGAAAAAGTATGCGTTTTTGTGAATATCCATGTATGTGCATTGTCCAAAAAGACCCGTGGTCACCCAGGTGAAACTGTTGAATAGAGTATTGAGTCATTGCTGTGCAGTTAATTACAGCAGCAGCGAGTTCAGTGTCACGGCCTTGCTTCACTGCATGCCGAGGTAGGCACTAGGGGCGTTTAAAAAAATCGATTCGGCGATATATCGCGATACTACATCACGCGATTCTCGAATCGATTCAATAAAAAAAAATCGATTTTTTTTTTTTTTTTTTTTTTTTTTAAAGAGCTCAGAATTGTTCATTCGGTAGTCTTACCGATTCAACGTCTTATCATCATTGCCTTTTTTTTTTTTTTTTTTTTTTTGTGTGTGTGTGTGAATCGATTTTTAAACTTCCATTTTTAATGGAAAAATATTCAACAAAACGTCTGACTTCGGGTTAGGATTCACACCTTGAGCATGGAAGAATGTTATATGAACGGAACATTAAGCCTTAATATTTTATTTTAATGCTGTTCAAACATGTTCAAACACAATATTCTAATTTTCTGAGACAGTCCTGTACACGCACACACACACACACACACGCACGCATATATATATATATATATATATATATATATATATATATATATATATATATATATATATATATATATATATGCTTTGCTAGGGATGTTATGTTATGCTGATCAAGTAGGGGACACTTTTTTGACCAATGTTAAGTCATAGAGTTGCTATATTGGGTAGGTGACGACATGTTAGCATGCTGTCTGTTCAAGCTAACAAAGGCTAGCATCCTTATTCTAACAAATAAAGTCTGACAATTTCCCTTTTTCAGTGAATCAATTAAAAGGAAAAGTATGATCCCCACTGCATTCACAGTAATTCTAACAGATAAAGTCTGACAATTTTCCTTATTCAGTGAATCAATTAAAAAAAAAAAAAAAAAAAAAAAAAAAAAGTATGATCCCCACTGTAAAACGTGATCAGAATGCACTGACAACGACCAAACCTGTAACTGACCTGTTCCAGGTGACAGTTCCTGATACGCGCTGCATCTCGCCCAGCGCCGCCAACAACAGGGAGGATTTGCCGCTACCCACTTGACCCACAATCATGGTCAGCTTGCCTGAAATAGACAACGATGAAGACAGATAATAACAAGACAGGAGGCTTGTGAACAGTCAAACCTCTCGATGCATACCGAAGGGAACCACAATGTCCACATTGGCCAGTGTCGGTGGTCCGTCCGTCCACGTGAAATAACCGCTGCATATCTGACGAAAGCACATACATGCACATGAAAGCACATGAAAGGAAATCAAAATTAAAAAGATTAGATAAGAGAGGAGAAAAAAAAGTTACAGTGCAGAGTAAGCTTCTATTTAATGGCAGCAGTATATGGAAAGGTCTTCAGTCTTTATTTAAAAGCGGTACAACATGGAGCAAATTTTCCGTTTTCTGTGAGTTTCTTCCAGACATGCAGTTGTAGACCGGACATTAAGAATGATGAATAGCAGTCAGCTGTAATTGTGCAACAAGACGTGCATGACTGAATGCCGCTTAACTTCCTCTGCAAGCAGAGTGAGCTGTCGCAATCACTGTGATCCATGGAAGGATGGATGGAGAATTAAATGAGCAGGCCAATCAATACAATCCCCAGAGATGGCAGGAAATAAACAGATTGCCTTCTATTTCATTCCGTCTCACCTTGATACAAACATCTTCATCCACAACCGGGGAGGGCCCGTCACCCTCATGGTCCCCGTGTGATCTGTAGTTGTTCCAGTCGTCTCTTGGGGGACGCTTCCTGTTCACCACTTTCAAGGGCTGCAGGAATTCAGACAGACAGGGTAAGGAAGGTTTGCACAGTATGACAACAGGAGAGTTTCATTGGTATGGCTTGGATGAAAAGATAGGAAGCTGACTTGAATCCACCAATAGGGGAGCTACTTACCACTTGACCATCATGAAGCAAATACATGGTGAGATTTGAACAGAATTTGGGGGGAAATGCATTGTAATTAGGGATGAACAATTTAGAACAGGGGTGTCAAACTCATACTAGCTCAGGGGCCGCATGGAGGAAAATATATTACTAAGTGATCCGAATCAGTAAAATAATGTTATATAACTTAAAAACAATTGCCGTCAATTACAAGCAAATTTTTACGATTTTTGGGCCAGCCCTAAATTACGGAGCTTAACTGTAATCTATTGTTTAAAAATAATAACACAAATGCAAATGAAACACGGCAACACTTTGCCTGTATGAGTTGCGGACGTGTTAAATCTACGAGTTTTGCATCTATATAATTCCCAGAATGCATTGTGTGGCACAGTTAATGAAGTTATAAGGATGTTAACAGTAATTGAATTTGTGTCGTATTTAACACGTTTATGTTGGTCTATGATTTAAAAAAAATATATACATTTTTTTTAAACAAACCATAACTTTAAGTTGTGTGTAAAATAATGACTCACAGGGCGATTCCGTGAACAAGTTACTTTACTCATCTGAGGACTGTTTGTGAAATTACAAATTTATATATTTGATTGTGGCCGGCTGATTAATTGGTCTGACATTACAATTTATTTTATTTTTTTTTACTTTACAAAGTTGTCTCGTGGGCCGGATTAAACCCCTTTGTGGGCCTGATCCGGCCCACGGGCCATATGTTTGACACCCCTTATTTAGACCAATAATGGATGGCATTGATATATATTTTTTTAACCAGCTATTTCAATTGCAATTTAATATGCAATTATTTTTCCAAGCTCCTGCATTTTTTTAAACAAACGAGCAATTAATTAATCTGTATTACAATACACAATATCAGATTTACACTACATAAATGGTTTGGTTTTATAGGTTAGGCCTATACTAAAATAAAACCAAATGAACTATAAATTATTTTGAAATACACTTTATCTACTTCAATTAAAGCTATTTATTTTATAAAATTCAATTAAAGCTACTTATTTAATAAACACTTTGATTTGCAGTCTTTTCAGTATTTAGTGTTCACTGTTCATTATGACAATTTCACAAAATTCTCGCAGACAAGTGTGACATAAACATTAGTCAGTAAGTCATCCGTCAGATTACAACATAAATGCAAACAAATCTGTGGCTTTACCACTTGAACTTAATATGTTTCATCAAAGATTTATTTTTTTTAAACATGTAGAATGCCGTTCTGAAGCACTAACTTATCATGACACTGTATAAATAAAATATACATATAAATAAATCCTATCCGACTGACCAAAATAAAGCATTTTTTTAATTATTTTATTGCAACCTTTGAAAATTACATTCTTCTACATTTGTGATGCCAATTTAAATTCAGTTAATTGTTCAGCCCTTATTATAATCTAAAAAAAATAAATTATAATTTGGTCTAATTGATTATTTTTTTTTTTTAACTTTGATCCATCAATCTATTTTCTATCGTGCTTGTCCTTATCATCTTATTAGGTGAGCCTAAACTGGTGAGGGTTATGGTTAGGGTTAGCAGAGTTGCGAGCACATACAGTTGGTCACACATTTTCACCTGTTCACAATTTATTAATGAAACAAACATGCTTTTGGAATTATCACAAGGGACGCACTCTATACCGGTATATTTAATAACGTGAATTAGATGCACTTACCAAAGCCTGGTACTTATTTTGGTTATGATTGTTGGAGCCTGAGGTCAAAGTTGTTCTTGGCTCCAGCTCATCTCCAATCTCATCACTTGAGAAAAACTCACTGAGCTTTTGCACACTGCAGGTCATAAAGAGAGCAAACGAATGTTGAGTCACTTCTCATGAAACTTCAACTATAAAGGTAAAGACAACGTGGCAGTGTTCTTTTTTTTTTTTTTTCATTGCACATTCTATTGTAGACCTCTATTTCTCTCTCTCCCAAAAAAATGTAGGCTTAAAAAAATATATTTCAGCTCACCTTGAATTAAATGACACCAATGAGCCTGTTTTCATGTAGACAATTTCACTTTTTTTTTTTTTTTAATAAATGTCTTTTTCCTGTGTTAAAGTGTTAATATGTAATATGTAGGTGTATAGAGAGACACAATGGCAATGTCAGAATGTTTTCTTCTCAGCTATGTGGAAATTTCTACATTGGGTCGCTGTAACTATCTTTTATGTTACATTATTAAAAAAATATATACATTAAAAGTATTTAACCTCTAACTTTAATCTCATTTCTGAAAAGACAGTTTCACTTTCGTAATCTACCTAATACGTGTTATTTTTGGGTGTACATACAGTAAAGGTTTTTCAAAATGTATGCATGTTGTGAGAACAATGTTCCTCAACTCCTTTAAAACAATCATTTGACATTGTAACCATAATATGGACAAACTAAATACTGTGTTTGTAGCAGCACATGTCGCCATAGGACTTGTGTAGAATTATATCTTCTTTGTTGTATTGTGCATTCATATTGAATGGCAGCAATACTGTACAGCAAAACAGGTCAGATTTGAATGTTAACTTTTCAAACAGATTCCTCCTTAAATTCTCATGACATCATGTTGCATTGACACACATTCCATCATTAGAATCATCTAATGACTGAAGATACAGTGTTTGAGAAATGAAAGTATGTCAGCAGTAACTTCACTGAGATACATTCCATATCGCTGATGTCTCATAAAGTGTGTCAGTTCACTTGCTCCCAAAATAGATTTTTCAAATGACTATAGTCAACCTCCAGACCAAAGGGAAGAAAAAAAGAAAAGAAAATAACACAATGAATGTGCATAAAATTTAAATTAATTACAAAGTATTAGATGTCTAGTAATAATGTAATATTTACATTTTTGAAGGGATTTAGTGGGGATATTATTTATTAGCTACTGCACATGACCTCATTGCCTGCACAGCCTTTGCTTAATCACATCATGATCTATTTGGGGAACAAGTTCCAAATGATGCAATCATTGTTTAGTAGCAATCACTTTACTGTATTTGCTATTGTCAAATAGTAATATATTGTTTATGAACAATTAAAGGAATATTCTTTCCAAAGAGTAAAACCGTAGTCACACTGTTTGCTTTATGACAAGAAGAGTCATGTAATGGGGCAAAGACAGCTTGGTAATTAATTACAACACATCTTTGTAGATACAACTCGATTTCTCATCCGTACTTATTCACAAATCCTCCACTTTAGCTGACATTTTGACATGTGCTCTTTCAAATAGTTGCTTTTTTTCACACTTTGGCTCCATCAAAACAACACAGCATATCTTGCTGCTCTCAGGGTGTTGCTGAGTCTATTTTCTCCCCCCAAAAAACCCCATCTTGGCAGTATTTCTTTCTCACTTCCTTACCTGACAAGCGCTTTGACGGTGGAGCGCACGACACTGGAGAGCAGAAAGAGAGGCGTGACCAGGATGTGAAAGAGGGAGAGGGAGGCGAAGGCCACAGCTGGAGACAGGTCAGCGTCCTCCGAGATGTGCACGTGAACAACAAACGTCTGCAGAATAGCAGAAAGTGAAGAACGATTAAGAAAAAAATTCGACAGTTGCCATCTCTGAACAGAGCAATTATTTTATTGCTGAATTGCTAAATGCAGATTTAAAACAAACACAAAGGCACACAGCACAAAAACAGAGCAAATTGCAGTCTAACTCTCTGCAGTGGCAGGTTAGGGTTAAACCTTGTGTTGGTATTTTTGCAGACACGTGCAAGCAGGTGCAATGTGGCGGATGTTAAAAAGGTGGTTTTGCGCCGTTGTGTGCGTGACCACAACCAGCTTGTTGCACCAATTAAAGCAGCTCCTCTCATTCCCATAAAACGCATTAGTTGGGTGGTGCAATAGTTCGATAGGCCTGTGATCTGACGTAAAGTTGCCTAGAGTGATCACAGATCTGTGTAGTAACCACTTGAAGACCACCTTCCACCCCGAAGAAAGGTTTCGTGCTGGTGTGTGCCCACCCTACGTCCCCAAACTTTGCTGTAGCCGCTGGTATAATTTTAAACATATAATAAAGAGGATAACGTTAATGCATTCAATGAATTGATTTCTACAATGACACAGAGGATTCATTGCATGCTACTGTCATATTCAGAAATGAAATATGATGACATCCACCACACATGGCTGTGTTAGACGACCTGCGCCAACACCTAGACATGGTTCCAGCAGGTGTAAAGTTGAAATCAATATAAATCAGGTGCAATAAGGGAAAATCAAGATGCACCAGTTTTTTTCGCTCAAGCTCAGCTGTGCTATTTCTGAAAATATCTTAATTACACACATTTGCTTCCAACTCTGTGGGAACAGTCTTGGGAAAGCCTCATTTTGTGCCACAAAGAGTGCACAAAGAAAGGTGCCTAATGCAGACTTGGATCAGTTTGGCGTGGAACAACTTTAAAACCCTGACCTCAACCCCATTTAACATCTTTGAGAGAAGCCACACTTCACAATAGGGGTGCAACAATACGTGTATCTGCATTGAATAGTTGGATACGGGGGTGACGGTTCGGTGCTCACTGAATGAACAATACGCAAGACTTTATGACACTAATGTATCGGAACCGAACCGTGAATTTTGTTCATCGTTGCACCCCTACTTCACAAGCTTCGGCAGCCAAAAAATAAGTCATCCCCTTATTTCTGGTCTGACTTCATTTAACTTGTCACTACTCTATACTTATGAAGGTCTTCTATTAATATATGCAGGATTATGAGCTATTTAGTAGTGCTTTTGGCATTAAGCCTTTGAGTCAGTCACTGTCAAATGTCAGTGGACTCTTTGCTTCACATGGGCTGAGTATCAGCAAGGTGCACTTGAATATCAGTGCTTCCACGCACGCAATGTAAGCAGACACATGACCAGACGTTTCCCACTCACCGTCAACACAGCTGCAATTGGAATCGCTGCATTCATGAAGACTGGAAAACAACAGAGAGAAACAGACACGTGGTTATCATTTATCAAGGGAATATAATTTGTTTTGCTTTGTTTCTGTATGTGAATGCACATTGGGACACAAATGATTTTTTTTTCTGGTCAAACAACATTGGCTCCACTGAAAAGTATTGCAGTGTGGTCCTCTCTTTCAAATATGCTTGTAATTAAAAGTACATCCAAGAAGTCACATTCTCCAAACTGTTTTGGATGGATGATAGTCAGATACTCTCACATTCTACCACTCGGCTGTTCCATTACTGCCATAAAGCTGATATTATTCAGCATGTGTATCACACGACTGGAGCTTTTGCAGGATGCAACCGCTGTTGTTTTAGAAGATTAGACTAAAACAAACACGGGACTGAATGTCATTATCACGGCTATGGACTGAAATCAAATATTGACTGATTACTACTGCGGATCATTCAAAAGCCAATCACAGCAGATAAACATAACAGCTCATTTTTCAGACTCTTTTTACTATTTGAAAGATGACAGTACGAAGGATATCTTACTGGATATGGAAGTGTAAAGCGCAAAAGCCTGCAGGCTGGTCAATTCCTTGCCCCTGGTCTCCTCCACACTGTCGCAGAAGATGCGTTCCCATGCATACAGTTTAAGCAATTTGATGCCTCGTAGCAATTCATTGGTCTTCTTGAGACGCTCGCTGGAGTATTCCTGAGAGGACAAAGAGAGAAGAGATTAAGTTGCTTTTAGACCAGGGCAAGCATAAATTATTCACTAAAATTGTCACATGTAAATTCAAAGGTCAAATTAAACACACTTGTAAATATAAATGTACATTCTTGGTTCAACCTGCAATCTTACTACAAGCCAAATATCCCTACCTTTTGGTTAGCATTGTATGTACAGTATGTATGCTTAACTGCCATCATTACATCCACTTCATTACTTGGTAATTTATCACTTTATTCCCTGGGGAAAACATGTGCAAACCAGTGTTGACTAACACTATTTGTCGAGTTCTGTCTGTCTAACAGCTGGTTGACTGAGTGAAAAACAGCAGTTAGGCAATGGGTGTAATGACCTGGAAGAACGAATTCAAACACATACAAGGCTCGAACTCGGGTCAATGAATGAATGAAATATACACAGCTCAGCTACTGCAAATAGCGGACAAATGCACGATAGTGTGCAACTAAATCCATATCATGTATATGTCAGCGATTTCACAGCACTCGCGACCTTCTGACTTGCCCATCCCTATGGAGTGACTACTAAAATAGAAAGTGCCTGCCAATGGTAATACTCACCAGAGTGCTCTTCTGTGTCTGTGACAGCTTTGTGGCAACAAAATACTGAACGGGCGCTAGCACAGCAATGACAGTTGCGCCTATCAAGGCACTGATTCCCAAGAGGTAATAGAGAAGGATCACTCCCACTATAATCTGTGAGCGGATGGCAGGACAAAGAGAGAAGAAATCGTTAGAAGCTAAATGCTAACATAGATTGTGTTAAAATCTTGACGCCTATAGTTGGAAGTGGAAGGTCACGGTCTAAGTACCACTGCGGATAAAATTTAAAATGGCGACGGGGTTGTGGATAGATGCAAGCCTGCCTTCATTCTGACATCTCCCCTTGCACGCCTGAACGTCTGCGTGATCTGGTTCGCTGGGTAGTGTGCAACATAAATATACAGCAGTGTGAGTTGAACTTCTCTTTGAGGGATAAAAAAAAAAAAAAAAAAGATTAAGAATCCAGACATGTAACAGTTACCAATATAAAATTGGTGGTGACCAAATCAGACCAATAAACGATTTATTATTTTTAACACATTCACTGCCAGCCCAGCAAAAATGCATTGCATCATTTGACGTCTTTTTCCGTCAAAGGCAGTGAATGAGTTAAAGGCTGCATTAATGATATACTCTGCTAACACAATTAAGTCATTGGACACATCTCTTAATCAACAAATCGACCAGGTTTGGGTCGATCTTTCTACATTTTGGACTATTGCTCCGAGTTTACAAAATTGCCTTTTCATTCACTATGATAGTAAGAGCGGTCTATTAAGTAATGATTGGGGAGTTGCATGTACAAGACTGACTTGAAACGCATTAAAAACCTTCATGATGAAATACAGCCATCTGCTGTCAGTGGCTTCACACATCTACTCGACATAATGTGACAAATGTCAAATTCACACCTTCTCCTTCACAGGAAAGTGAGGAGAAGGCAGCTGCGAGAACAGTAGAATATGATTCCCTCGGGTACAGTACGTGACTCATTAGAAGCACCTTTCACAACAGCTTTCCAGGAGGCAAACATCATTTCTGCCTGTGAAACGAGGTTGGTCTGTCATATAATATCTCTCCATGTGTCACACACACACTTTTGGTCAGAATAATGCTGCCACTTTTCAGGAGAGGCCAAAATGTGTCAACCATTAACATTATATCATTAAAGTGAGCAAGCCAGTTTCAGCACTAGATTTGTCACTAATCTGTAAAAATGTCACCCACATGTGTGGACTAACCAACAGAAGAGATTATTTTTAAAAAAAAATATATGAATTTTATCAAATTGTGACGTACGATGTTTCGGCCTGACTCCAACAACATAAAATATAATTCCACTACCAAAAACACAATTAAGTATATTCTGTTCAACATTTCCACACCTTGATTAAAAGAACAATGAATAAATCTTCATGTTGTCGTTCTTTGAGTCAGGGAATATAGTGCACATTTCATTCAGCAAGGATTAATTTTGTGGTGCTAGAACATACGGACTAGGTGAGTACCGATACCAGGTATCGGTACACGTCAATACCGGGCCTTGTGCCACGGTATCAGTACATGCGACAGCACCCTCTTGTGGCCGTTTTATGATCAGGAACTAGAAATTAGAAGAACATAAAATTGCCAGTGTCTAGCCAAGAGTTGAGTACTTGTACTGGTATCGGTCTGGTATTGAACATCCCTAATATGGACTATTAAAAAGGAAGTCAACCCCCTAATTTTATTTATTTATTTTTGACAATAAGATGTTCTATGCAGCCCCAATAGTCTAAATATGTTATTCTGTTTTCTATTGTGTTAGTAGAATATGAGTTAAGCAGTAAAATCCAGCCATTTCTATCCATCTCAGGGGGCGGCCATTTTGCCACTTGCCTTCAACTGAAGATGACATCAGTGTTGCGCAGGTCTCAGGTAACAACCAATCACAGTGCAGCTTTAGAAAACAGATGAGCTCTGATTGGTCGTTTCCTGAGCAACACTGATGTCATCTTCAGTCGACAGCAAGTGGCAAAATGGCCGCCTCCCCGAGATGGAAAAAAATGGCTTGATTTTGCTTCATAACTCATATTCCACAAATGTAATATTAAACAGAATGTCATGTTTAGACTAGTGAGATTACATATAACATATTATTGTCAAGAAATGTTTAAGGTTGACTTCCACTGTAACTGATGCTAGGAATCAACTTTTACAGTTAGTGGTCACCTCACAAAGTTGTTGTGCATTTAAATTATTTTTTAATGTTTATTATTTTTTCATTGGAATGATTTTTATGCCTACAGTAACTTCACTTGAACGTTTCATAATGATGACGGCTATTTACAAAGTGCATGAAAGTCATGAATCATAATCATCAAGTGCATTATAAAACATTTTCAATCTACCATCAGGGTCAGAGACATAACCTGCTTTCATCCACATACTAAACTGAGAAGCTTGTGTAGGTGAAGTACTGCACAGCAATTACTACAGTCAACAATTTGAAATGTAGCATTTCTTCGAATGTGGACTGTTGTGGACAATTTTGAAGCATAAATCATTATTTATGACAGGCACAATGGAGCTCATATTGAAGGTCATGTTTGAGTTTTGTTTTTTTGTTTTTTTTGTACTAAATCTCACACATGGAAACAGACACTGCACGGTGTCAACACATATTTAAACAAATTTAGTATACAAGAGTATAGTGTCCGGTCAAAAAACAAAGAAAGAACAGCCCTACATTTCAAACTGGCAAACTACAGCTAGATATTCAAAATTCAGAAAAGCAACACTTGACATAGATCTTCCTGTTTCCTACCTGTACGGGCATAGCACACAAGTTCGGACAGAGGAAGAAGAACCACATGAGCTGGTTGGTATCTATGGCAACCAGGTTGCAAATCTGAGCGACAGTTAGCTCGCCCATGGACATGTTGGATGTGCACAAACGCATGATCTTGTTGTAGATTTTGGTCTGAGGAGACAACAGCCACATGATGGATGGGTCACTTTCTCACTTCACTGCATTTTATGGTGACTTTCACAGGCAAAGTACCTGTATGGCCCCGCGGAGCTTGATGCCAGTCTCGATTGCCACATAATAGGACGCCTGCAGGAATGTTCTTTGCAGGAGCAGTGCAAAGAAGAGCAAGACGGCCAACACATATGCATTCTCCAAAAACTCCTTAGAGGAAATAAAATAGATGCCCAGCAACCTCATCTAGAGGGACAGAAAAGAGAGATTTCCTTTATTTTGATGGCACGTAAAACATTGGAATTAAGCAGGATTTGCAAAATGAGAATACATCACACACACACAAGTACCATAATGTGAAGCACATCCGTCACAAATTATTGAAATGTTTGTGATGAAAGGATATTGGATAAATCATCCTGAAAGATTTAGTGTACCGGGATGAATTTCAAATGATTCATTTATTGCTTCAATATCAACCAACCATTAATCTTTCAATCTATCTACATAGTACGGCTCATTCATCCCATCACTCACATCATTCAGACATCCATCCTTTTTTTAGACCAGTCGTTCTCAACCTGCCTCCCCCGAATCAGTTTAGTCCTGACCCACTTTTATAGAAGTAAAAAAAAAGCAAATTTTTCAAACACCCACCCACGCCACCGAGCACAGATACTGAACAATTAAGTGCAGAAAGCAAAATACAACTGAAATGCCCTCTCATTTCTCTCAAATTCGTTACAAGCGTGATTGGTACCGCATAACCACACCTGCTCCACACAGATAGCACTACCTGGCTGATGATGACACTTTGTCCGGTTCTGTCCTGTCCCTTTTTGTCCTGTCCAGTCCTATCTTATTTGCTACTCGTTTTATCGCTTTCCCACAGGCTGTAATACAACTTTGACAGTTGTCATATACACAAAATCCATTAATCTCATATGCTGTTGTCGTGCTGTTTTTATTTTTGCTGCTCTTTTTGCTCTGATCCTTCTTTTTCTTCAAGGTTTTTTTTTTTTTTTTTTACAATTGCATTTTCAATAAATACCCACCTTTGTACAAATAACAGATGAGGTATATTAAAGTGTATGAAAATACATATGGCATACCACCAACATAAGGCTTGACGGGACATGTGACTAACAAATAAAAAAAAAAAAATAGTATTACTCAGAAATGCTAAGATTGGACTTATTACACAACAAGTCTATTTTCGCTCTTCAAAAACGACATGCTCTACTGATGTCAAAACAGTTTGGACTTTTTTCACTTTAGCTTGTGATGTTCCACTGCAGCAGAGGGTGAATTTCTGACTTCATAATTAAAGAAATACTCTCACAGACACATGACAGAGAGTTTCTCATGTGATGACGGGCTGCCTTCAGTGAAATCCTTGAAATTGAGACATTTCCTGCAGCAATAAGTCTCATAAATATTTGACAGGTCCTAAATTAGTGCAGCGCCCAAGCAGGTGTGCCCGATAGCTAGAAAGGGCATCTGGAATGATTGAAAGGTTGATCTTTGGGAGTGATTCAGAATGCCAGGCGTTACCTTCAATGTTGTGTGAGTTTTATTGCAAATTCAAATTTATTGCCAATGAAAATGTGACAACATATCTGAAATATTGATTTTTCCTGGTATAAGCTGAATCTCCTTTTCACAAATGACAGCTAGCAATGCACAGACCTCATCACTGAGCAAATACTGTATAGGTAGAAAGCTTCATTATTGCCATCTTCACATGTTGGAGCCTTAAAAAGCCATTAGGCATGCACAGACATTTTTGGTTGCCAGTCAACGACACTGGTATTATTATACTTTAGTTGACTGTATATCTCGAGATTAATGTATATGTTATACAAAAATATTACTATCAAAAGTTGATGGGACACCAACAGAAATGATGTGCAGTATTGCACATCAACATAACTTCACTCAGGCTTGAATTCAAAACATACATTGAACAAATCTGTTCATCTGCAATCTGTTAAACTATTAATTCTCCTCTAGAAAAGAATTATAAAAAATTAGCCCAAGGTTAAACTAAGACTCCTTAAAGTGCTAAAGACACACATGGCCACACTATAAAGGAAAGGCAAAATTAAAGTAAAAGACCGTGAAATTTTAAATTAAAATTAGTATCATTTAATATTTGTTAAAAACCTGTAAATGGTTATTTGGTCGAACAGACCCAACAAAAGAGGTGATGCCAGTTCTTTCTGAGGCGCAAACACGAACGTTTGCACAACCACATTCAATTAATCATGCTGGGGGGAAAAAAACATTCTTTTTTTGTAGAAATATTATCAAACAGTCCTCATCTTAATAGAAGTATGGCTTTATGATGTACAAATTTCTGCTTGTAAAATTACAAATGAGTTGTAGGATTGTTTTGGGTTTTTTTTCCCTTTGGCCTGAATACTCCAATGTAAATTAAGCCTAATTAAAAATGTCATTTTAGTAATTTACCAAGGGTAAACTACAGCATATTTATATATTTAATTGTCAATTATGTTTAACAATTTCGGAGGTGTACTGTGAGTTTAAAAAGTGGACATCATGTATTGTGCCTCCGAGGCGCTCACCGGTTGCTGGATGGTCCGGTTGTCCTTGCTGATGTGATGGACGATGCCCGAGATACAGAGCGGACCGGCGAAGCCCAGCAGGTCGGCCATGAAACGGAATGTGATACTGAGGATGAGAGGTCTGCCAAATGCTTTCCTCAAGGCCTGCCAGATCCACTTGGGTCCCTGCGGCGCCGTGCCCTGGGGTCTCTGATGAGAAGGACGGACAAAAAGAAAAAAAATGTTAGAGATTGGGATTATAGTTATTTCTCTGTTGGAAGACATGAATGCATAACATCAAACATGACTCATCAAAAACTATTAATTCAATACATTATATCCTGTTCAGGGTTTCTGGAGCTGGAGCCTATCCCAGCTGAGTTTGGGCAAAAGGAAACTACACCCTGGACTGGTCACCGGTCATTTACAGACAGCAAAATCAAGCATGCAAGCAAAAACTGCTGCTACCGCAAAAATGTTAGCTTCGACATAGAAGCCGAATCGTTAGAAAAATCAGTCAGCCAATTCAACAGAGAGCTTTAAAACAAGGCCGTAGTCATCAGAGTTTCCACGCGTCTTCACTGCTGCTGCATCATGGGATACACGAATTAATGGTTTAGCAGTGGAGCATGACAGCCAAATAGGACAAAACCACCAAAGGAGATAAACCATTACGGCAATGCGGTGGGGGAGGATGGAGGAGG
Source organism: Festucalex cinctus (assembly GCF_051991245.1). Lineage (NCBI taxonomy): Eukaryota > Metazoa > Chordata > Actinopteri > Syngnathiformes > Syngnathidae > Festucalex > Festucalex cinctus. The sequence goes on from NC_135413.1 coordinate 15,728,552, forward strand.
AAGTGAACTCAAGGTCGAAGGATGACGTATTATTAAGTAATTTATCACCCCAGTGTATTACCTCTGGCATGTGCAAGGTGAGAGGTTATGTAGGATCACTGACTGTTTGTTTGCTGTTCAAACTATATAACTTATGTCCATAAAACTTTGGCGAGGATCAATGCACCAAGGTTGGGTTTGAGAAAAGTTCCCAGTCAAGAGCAGTAAAAAGTTTTTATTTTCTTCATGTGGCCAAAATCTTTTGAGATAGAAGCAACCTAATTACTGCAAACTGTTTTTGCTTAGGCCAGTGCTTCTCAAATAGTGGGGCGGGCCCCCCAGGGTGGCGCGAGGCTACAACAAGGGGGGAGTGTTTGACCTCGGGGAACATGCTTTTTATTTGTATTATTATTTTATTTTTTTTTATTGTCCTAGAATAAAGTGCAATTGCACCTCCACTACACTAGGGAGCAGTGGCGCTCTCATTATTGGCAGAGTGTGCGCAGGGAGCATTCACTCGGTGGTGTAGGGGTTTTTGTGGCACTGAGCATGCGCGCTTTGCACACACACAGCAAAAAAATAATAATAATAAAAAAAACAGCACAAATTATTTTATATATTTTTGTTTTGTTGATGAAAGGTTTTTTTTTTAAAATATTGTGCTCCTGAGTTAATGATGGTGATCAGCTTTGAATGCATTATTATTTATTGATTTTATGTAATTTTATTTTTCCGTATTATATGGTTTGACATGGTCAGTCAAAAATTTTTTATAGTTTAATTAAGGTTTTAATTTTATTTTTGAATTTCAGATACACTTTAAATATTTTCTGAATAAAGCTGTTCTTTGTTGTAAGTTGTTCCATTTTTCTTTCTTTTTTTATTCTCTTATACGTTAATAAGGATACAGTGCTATGCAGAGGTGTGCTTATAACAATTTTATAGACAAATGATATTATAGACGCGCGTTGGGGGGCGAGTTGTTTTCTTCTTACTTGGGGGAGACATGACAGAAAATAATTGAGAAGCACTGGCTTAGGCCAAGTAACAATGAGTCAGCGTAATCAAGTCATTCTAAATGCTGCCCCAAATAGAACAGACATTCAGCAAAATATGTATATTCCAACTAAAATAATCAAGAAATGACAGAAACAAGATTAGCTGTTAAATTTGAAGTCATGTGTCAAATTAAGAGACTTGAGATGAGCTCCTACTTTCTATCGATACGTGCTAGTGTGCATTTCCTACCTCTGAATGTTGGTAATGCGTGAGCATGTAGTTCAATACGGGCATGACGTGTGCATTACTAGTTTCATGTTTTGGCATGATTATGGCCATTAAACATTCCTTTAGAAATAAAGAAGTTGGTGATGTTAGCGAACCAAGCATGTGCAGACGATGGTTATGGTAGAATTAAAAAATATTTCAACTACCATATTTTCTGCACCATAAGGCGCACCGCATTATAAGGCTCACCTTCAATGAATGACATATTTTAAAACTTTTTCCATATATAAGGCGCTACAGTAGAGGGTGGGGTTATGTTATGCATCCATTAGATGGTGCTGCGCTAAAGGGGATGTCAACAAAACAGTCAGATAGGTCAGTCAAACTTTATTAATAGATTACAAACCAGGTTTCTGACAACTCCATTCACTCCCAAAATGAATAAACAGCTGTTTTATTATTTTATTATTTTTTTACTATTAGTATTAGCTAGCGAACCAAGATGGCGGGATCTTCTGCGCATGCGCGTCACCGATCGTGCAGGGTCACCGATAGCGTCTTGACAGCGAGACCTGTTGCGGCTCAATATTGATCCATATATAAGGCGCACCGGATTATAAGGCGCATGGTCAGCTTTCGAAAAAATGAAGGCTCTTATAGTGCGGAAAATACGGTATATAGAATTTGGTTTCATTTGGAGTGGGAGAGAAGAAGAGCCACACTGTGTGGGTTGTAACCATGTGTTGAACAATGACTACATGGAATTTTTGTGTTTCAAACACCATCTCGTAACAAAACACACGGCACATATATGGACAAATTGGTCTTCTTCTTCTTGTTTTTAATAAAACATGTTGAACTGTCGATCAAAGACCACTATTGGGTCTTGTTTTGGTACAAGGGTAGTCAGGGAGCCATTTTTTTAGATGGTAATTGGTGTAGTTTGAGAAGCTCTGCCCTAATTTGTCCAAAGGTGTGAATGTTAATGTGAGTCGCTGTTTATTTGTTTGTGACCTGTGATTGACTAGCGACGAGTCCAGACCAGGATACAACTCGCTATCTTGCCCAAAGCCAGCTGGCATAGACTCATCTGTGACCTCAACAAGGACAAGTGCTATGAAAATGGATGGACGTCTTTCAGAGCATTAATTTAATTCCGCCTTAGAACTCAGTTAAATTGCACTCTTCCAATCAAATGAAGTAGGGCTCTGAATATGTTTTCCATTTCGTTGAAAGGTCAGTCTTGTCATACTGAAGTGATTCTCAACCGGTGTACATTAGTATGCCGTGAGCACTCTTCAGGTGTGGCCAAAAAACGATTTATTTATAACAAATAATGCACATTTGTTCATCTATCTGTCAGTAGAGACTGACAGAACAAATACATTATCTTCTATTAGGGCAGGAAGTATATAATTGATGTGTATCCATTTTTTGTGACACATTTCTTTGGTGGTGTACCGTGAGATTTTGCAAACTTAAAATATACTGTATGCCTAACTCAAACAAGGTTGGGAATCACTGCTCGACTGACTGCTATTCTTCGTGAGTTTGTTTAGATTTTGTGCACTCCGTGACGTCCAACAACACTACAGCTTGGCTGAATGAGTCAGTCGGTAATGATCACAAGAAAACATCTGGACCTTCAGTGCGAAAGAGCTTAAGCAAGCACTCCCAGGAAATGTTCAATTTACTGCATGTGTGTGTTGTCATCCACTTGAAGCCGCTGTCATCAGTGCTCATGCAAAACAGACGTCTCTATCTTTACGTTTGAGTGCATGTTAATGCAGCAATTTGGTTTCCCATCAAGTGCAGCACTGTCACGCCCGCAGGGGTCACCATGTCGCCTTGTTCACAGTACAATGGGAATGACCCGGCGCCTCCTCCAACCCCCCCGCTAGGATCCTTTTATCTCTCTTCTCAAGCGGAAGGATGTGAGATTGCGTTCACACCAGACACACGTTCAGCCATGACGAATGCCCGTGACCTTTCAAACACTGGAAAGTTCTGACCCTGCCGAGGAAGCCCTTCAACTATGACATGTGCTCCTTAAGAGAGACGGGAAGACGCTGGAAGAGATGGAAGAACAATCAGAGTATCTCCCAAACAATTATTATCGCTACACTTTATGAATTATGGACAGATGCACGCTAATTTGACACATCGTTAAGAGGGAGACAAATGTCTCTTAATTACATTTATTGCGTCTGGGTGTTTTTAATTTTTTATGGGTGAAAAAGAAGTAAAAAGAAGAAGGAAAAATAAGGAAACTCAAAGAATAAAAATACCAAAGCAAAATTTGAACTGCATGGTTGTAGATGACACAAGGCTGGCGACTCGAATAGAGAAGCGAATTGGCCCTTAAAAATAAACGCCAATCAGGATTTTCTGATTCAAATCAGAACGGGTCACACCAAAATAACAATGCTAACTGGTACATAGCTTACAGTGTTCGTTCTACCTTTCCTGTCCTGAGATAAACACACAACAGTAACAAAAAGAAAACTCTGTAACCAATGGGAGACCTCTCTACAAACAAATCAAATTGGAGAAATGAAATAAGAAACAAGAAGCTACAGTCTTCATGTTTAAAAACAGTGACATTTCAGTAGGGATGGATGAGTACCGATACCAGGTGTCGGTTTCGGTGCTGATACCAGCCTTATTCTCAGCCATTTTCACTCTAAGCAACCCCGGCTGTTTTACTAGATTTTGACTGATTTTGCAAGGCCCACAGAATATTGTGCTCTATTGCTATAAAAATATGGAACCTACCAAATGAAATATTAGAGGCTCTTCTTTTATCAGGAAGAAAAAGTATATTTCTATCTGTTTCCATTTTGCAGCAATTAATATTAGAATATAGCTAAGTTTCATCATTATTCACAAACCTGCTTAGAATTGTGGGGAAATCTACTTGTTTTCATCATGGCCCTGGTTGATCTCTTATACTCTTCTGCCACCTGCTGGCCATCTTTGTAATAACTACCATTGCTTCAAGCATTTTCTTCAGCTCAGAGGCTGCATCAAAGCCTTCTGTATGCTCTAGCATAAAAAAAAAACATTTAAAAAAAAGTATAAATACGTCTTTGGGAGCATGGAAGTATTTAAAATACAACATATTTATACCTTTTTGGGAGCAAATGAGTTATGATACTGGTACTCGTGATGGTGGCCGATACCAATATCGGTCACCCTCTAGTGGCCGTTTTACAATAAGAAACTAGAAATTAGAGGAATAGAAAATTTCCATTAATTTCATGCAATTTTAAGGAAAAATACTGTGATTTATAGGTCTTTCTGGGGTGGGGGTTATGTACTATTGGTATCGGTAACTGATATCGGTATCGGTGACTACTCAACAGTTTGAGTATCGTATCAGTCTGTAAAAAGTGGTATCAAACATCCCTACATTTCAGTGTTTATACGGTTGCAAAATCTTTACTCTGACGCCTCATGGTTTACAACAAACTGTGTCTGGGCTAAGGCATTAGCAGATCTGTATAGATGCAATACAATGTCCAGATTGTTGCACTATTGTCTGTCTATCAGCATTCCTCAATAGCTAACTGTCAACTCAATCATCCACCAGTCACACTAAATATCAAATAACACCTCATGTGGTCTGAGAAAGTACTTCTCCTTTGAAAATAGCAGACTTTGAAATGTGTGAGCTTATAGGCAATATTCTTGCTTATGTGCTGTATGTACAGGAAATGTTAATCACTAGTCGTCATCATGTTTAAACCAAACATATTTCATCACAACCCTTGACTTAAGGACGAAAGCCACAAATTCCACATGCTGTTTCTATACTTAACCGAATAATAACAGTAGCGCACTCACCTTCTGGTCTTCGAAGGCTTTGCGGAGCTTCATGTAGTTGGTGAGTGCCCTCATTGCGATGGGCAGCTTTCCAATAACTTTGAGGTCAATGGGTCGCCTGTGAGCCGAGGTGATGAAGGTGTTCATCCACCAGTATGTGGCTTTGGACAGCAGGTTGACAAAGGGCTGCAGAAAACGAACGCCCAGGTCCTGAAGGTCCTCGGGGGGCTTCACTTCTGTCGGGTGGGCGAAGCACATGTATCGCTGTAAGGCAAGGACAACCAGTTAGTTCAACAGCTTCTTTGTCGGCCCAGTATTGTGAGCCTCAACCTCCCATACTGTATAACCAACACAAATACGGAAGACTACTTTTTTTTTTTTTTAATTGAAAATATGGTGCCTGTCTGAGCTTTATTGTGTAAACATATATTGGAAATTCTATGAGCATTTATGGTTGAGTACTTTTAAAGGCTGTTGTGTTTCCGGTGACACACTGTGCTTTGTGATATTGAGGTCGTTATGCTTCATCATGTGCAAAGCATGATGGGAGCATTGCTTTCACAGCTGTTTACCCAGAGGAAAAAGAGTCAGCAGATGAGGTGTACAGCGTTCCCTTGTTTATCACGGGTTCATCTTTCGCGGCCTCGCTCTTTCTCTGATTTTTTACAGTGTTTTTTTTTTTTTTTTACGTGCTTTTTAGTTTGTCTATTTTTTGGTCTTTACGCAGCCGTATCTCTTGAACCCTGCGTCCAACCGGGGACATACAGGCATCTGTGGTTTCGTCTCGGCGAGACCTTTCCAACGGTGTCTGTCCCGTCGCTCCACAACATTCATGCATTCCAGAGATAGAAAATATTATACTGTGCTGTATAACAAGTACATTAAAAAAAAAAAAACTTTTATTGTTAAAAATGACTCTAAATGAAAATAAATATGTAGGATAAAGCATTCATAATAAACAAAAAAATCATACCAAAACGAAAAAACATATAATAAATGAAAAAAATATATATATTGTGCTGTACAGTCTTCCCTCGCTATAACGCGGTTCACTTTTCGCGGTCTCTCTGTATCGCAGATTTTTTTTTAAGTGCAATTTTTCATATTTTTTTACAGTAATATACCCATTTTATAAAACTTATGAAGGTTTGGACATTGTCAATGTTTGAACAAGAGAGAAATGTGAGAACATGTAAATGCCTCAATGAGAAAAGTGTATAAATTGTGCGGTCGGGGATTTTAGAGCCTTAAAACATTTTTAAGAGTTGTAAAACATAAAGCTAACTACTTCGCGGATTTCATTTATTGCGGGTATTTTTTGGAACCTAACCCCAGCGGAAAACGAGGGAACACTGTATACTGTAATAAGTAAATTAAAAAAAACATACCTTTTATGAAAAAAAATAAATGTAAATGAAAAAAGAACATACTTTTTGATGAATGAAAAAACATTTATAATAAAGTAAAAAATCATACCAAAACGAAAAAAAACAGAATAAACGAAAATATATATATAATTAATATATATATATTTTTTAATTAATACTGATTTCCATCAACACGAGTAGTTTTTGGAACGTAAACGATAAACGAGGGAACACTGTACTCAGCTCAGGGGTTAACAAGGAAAAATATACTTTAAATTGTCATGATGAGGATAAGTGACCAAAAAAAAAAAATGCTGTTGGACTGAGTAATATAAATATACGTAATGTAACTTGAAAAATGTCAAATACACTGTCTAACTTTTTGCACTGAGTTCATTAAACATGTCATTCACAGTTGTGCCTGGCACAACGTCAAAACAATTTACTGCTCTGCCCAATGGGGCTCCAGAGTAACAGCAGACCTGAGTCAAATCAAATCAATCAGCGACGCATGTCTGCACACATTCGTCATCACAGGAAGTGGGGACATACTCACCCTGCCCAGGATCACATTGATCTCCACAGCCAGCAGGAAACCATAGAGCAGCACCAGCAGGCACGTGATGCAGTAGCGTAGCTGCCTGGGGCCGATACCATGCTCCGTGTATTTGGCAAACTTGATGGTTTTCATCATGAAGGCGAGAACCCAGTAGATAAGGAGGGCTGAGGAGAGTCCACGTGGATAAGAGGTCATACAAGAGAGCTGCAGCGAAGTGATGGGTCTATTTTTGTTCTTAGATTTACCAAATTTGATCATTTGTAATTTTGTTTTGAAGAACATCTCTGCCACTGCACCAGAGGCTGCACACTGTACAATGGTTGTGCTTAATTCTGCTGACCCACTGAACCGCTACTCTCAAGAGAATGGCTCTGACATGAAGACCTACTAGCCCAAAGCGACTCAGGAAGCAAGTAAAGCACTCAGTTTAACACCGTTTAGTTAATGATGTGCAGTGTTGATTCCGTTCTTTATTTCACTCGAGAAAAACCTTATCTTGCATCTTTTCTACACGACTATTAGCAGGCTCATTCATATTAATATCTGTGTTGGGAATACAAAACCAATCAGGCAAACCAGCTAATGCTCATTTGCTTAATGAAAAAAAAGATGATTAATGTCTGTTTGGAGCACCGTGCACCAGATGATATTGCTTTCTATCCTGATGCTGTCTCATCTCAGACTCTCAAGGCAATGAACTGTTCAGCTGGAGACACATTACTAAATCAGTCGCCTCATATTTAGAATCAGCATGAAGCACGTACAAGCTTACATGGCGGTTGTTGTTCATTTCAACAAAATGTCAAAATGTCGACGTATAATTTATTTAATCCTTTATTTATTATTCAAGGCCAAAAGAATGATAGTCTCCAACAGAGACCAACTGTACTGTAGGTGCATGATTGATGGCTTTACCTAATAGTAGTTTGGGGAAGTTGGAGGTCTCAATGTTATGATAGTAGACAATCGAGGTGATGCCAGCCATAAAGGCGAGACCTGCAGGCATGTACAGGTGAAGATGGAGAGACTGGCTGAACCTACACGTGCGGCCAGAAAGAGCACACAGAATTAAATATATGCAAACGATCAGTCAAGTTGTGGTTCTGTGTCTTTGGACTTGGTTTTAATTAGAAATCATGCATCTAAAATGTCATTTGACACTGCTGAGCTGTTGCTGTCTGACCAACAGCGATCCATAAAACAAACTCATTCGTTTAGGACATCAACTTTAAGACATTGGCGATCAATTTTCAGTATATATTTTTCCAAAGATATCTGCCGGTGGTTGGTGGTCATTGATCAGGAATCAGGTCTGCATTTTGCAGGAAAGTCAGCTATGTCAACCATAAATTATCTTAACTGTGCAGTGATGCCTTGAATTTAATTCATTCACCTCATAACTTATAACATGAATCATCTTTCGTCAATGAAATGAATAGAAATGTAATTAATCTGTTACAGTCACCCCCCTCGAAAACTAACATTTGCTTGTATTTTTTTAAGTGAAAGTGTAAGATTTAGTGCCATCTAGTGGTGAACTAATGGAATGCAACATATTTTTTTTAACTCTTTCACCGCGAAAAATGTTTAATAACGATTCATAAAATCACGATATATGCCGCCATAAACATTAAATGCGATCAACTACGCTTTTTTTATTTTATTTATTTATTTATTTATTTATTTTTATTTTTTTAATAATCAATGGCCAGTGCAACATCGAAGTGCAGCGCTGCCTGGTCAATAGGTTGTGGAATCAAAAACACTCACTAACTATGGCCAGCAGATGGCAGCATTGTATCGCTTGTCAATGGACTGAAGGTTTATGAAATTACAATAAAACATGACGAAATCTGATGAAATAGAACTTTTTCAAGGATGATGTGAATTATCAAAGCCTTTGTCATATTAAAGTATTTTTTTATAACGTGTGGCAGTAAAAGAGTTAATTAAGCACGCACACTACGGTGCCTCAGAGAGACCACACTTTGCATGTCTACTACCAATTATTATTTGGAGTGAGCAAGTAAACTAGCAGCCTGGCGAGCAGGATAGGGTGACGAGCAAGAGTGTCTAGTAAGAACTCGCTGGAAAGCCTAACATGAGTAGCTAGCAAGAACTAGCTGGAGCGGCTAACAAGAGCGGCATTTGTGTTCAAGTATGTTGCTTTGGGGGTTCTATAAAACTGCAACTATCGATACTGATTGTTAGCATGTCAATAGTGGTTTACCACTTTAAGCATTAAGCTAGCAGGGCCTTTCTTAATTAAGGTAGTTGTTTGTTTTTCAAATACACAAGTGTAATTCTTTTGTGTTTCGTTTCACAGCAAACTTCAATTTCTTTAAACCTGTTGAAGCCTCGTTTGAAGAATTGTTCACTAGTTGTGAAACTGCCACTTATTGTGAACAGAGTTGAATTGAGTTCACTGCCGCCTTAGAGCGCTCACATCTCAAGTTTGCACTCTCAAGTCAAAGCAGAAAAAGCAAAAAAATTCAAGCGAATTTTGAAAAACTCACAAGTCTGGTCACTTGTATCTCAAGGCACCACTGTACTGTCATTCAAATGTGACCGAATGAGACAATCAAGATAATACAAAGAACTCTCACCATGCTGCTGTGCAGTTCTATATGGAAGCGTAGAGCTGCCAATGTGGAGTAAACATTTTTGGCTGACGAGTATGTTCGAACATACCCGCAAATATGTTCGAACATACTTGCAAATATGTTTGAACATACTCACAAATATGTTTGAACATACTCGCAAATATGTTTGAACATACTTGTAGGTACATGCTATATGCTACAAAGTTAGCACGCCTTCCCATAATGCCACGGGGTATTATTTGTGCATGCGCGAGTGAAAAAAATGACGAACCTAAATCATGCACGGCAGACACAACATATTCAATTATATTTGCGAGTATGTTGTATAAACATTTTTGGCTGGCGAGTATGTTCGAACATACTCACAAATATGTTCAAACATACTCACCAGCCAAAAATGTTTATTCCACATTGGCAGCTCTACACTTCCATAGACAACAATGCCTACCTTCCCTAACATTGTCAATCAAAATCTATTATTTTTGTAAAGATGGATAATTTTGGATCAATTTAAGTGTGCAATGTATTTCTAGAAAATGCATCATGCTATACACACACTCCTCACTGCTGTATGAAGCAAACAGTGAAGCGTAAGCAGGTGAAAAGTTCTTCTGTCTACTTCAGTAAAAGAAGCCTCTTATCTTTATGCATTGCACAAAGCATCTTAAAAGCCAGCTCCAGTTTGTTTAGTATACCCACATATGAACGTATCAAACATCGACAACAGAGATCGACCTACCCATCGGAGACGATGCCCTCTGCAATCTCACAGACAAGGATGAAGAGGAGCACAAAAGTGAGGAGCCAGCGCAGGTTGTGACCTGGGAAGTGAAGCCAGGTGCTGTGGTGGATGTGGACCTTTGAACTCTGACTTCCCCAGCCTCACATCGGAAATGGGAAAAGGAAGGCCAAGACAAGAGCCAGTGAAATAAAAACTGATTTTCTTTTCAGTAGCAGCTTTGCACCTATAAAGAACATCAAGGGCCTGCAATGTTCTATAATAAAGGATTTTCTTGGTGTAATGGTATCATGCCTTTTAGATAAATAATTCCTCAGGGAGCAGCTTTTATGATCATAACAGTGATCGCGAGAGGTGAATACTGCTGATTCCCGCGACCATTATTCCCCTCTGACTTCCACCTCCTTCATCACAAGTGTGCTAACTGTGCTGCGTAACTGCCTAGCATGGTGGCCAAGATGCAATCAGCCTAATTAATAGAAGCTGCTGACATTAAGTATATTTAGATGACTGTTAGTGGAGTGGCTGTTGTAATATTCATTCCAATCTGCACCTCTTTGGTGGCCTTGTAGTATGGAAATAGCAGGTAAAAAAAAAACCTCATGAGCCAGCTCTTGGGATTTGCAGTTGTGCTGCAGGCTGAGTGAGGGAGCAGAGTCTTGTGTACAAATAGGAACCTTGTTTAAAAGGTTCGTTTGGTCCACTCCACTCAAGGTAAACGTGAAAACGTAATGACCCCTGAGGCCTGCAAAGGACAAGTGGAAACACAGCTCAGGATAACAAAAGAAACAGCAATAAAGTACAGCTTTCAGCTATACTTTGACTGTTAACAACTGATTTACTTCGCATTTGGAGTGAGTGTTCAGCTCTTCCACTTCGGACTGCTCATTTGCTTAAATTGCCTCAATGTTTCACCTTAATGGAGGACATAATGCTCGCTAAATGAAGACTAAGTTGCAGGTTGCCAAACTCAGTTGAGAATAACATCAAATTCTAAATGTACTGTGAGTCTTGTGCAACAGTGTAGTTCTATAGGTGACTAAACAGAAAATATCGAACAATTCATAGCACAAAAGGCAAATGTGGTAACACGGGAGGCATAGCCTGATTTTTTTTCTTTCATTTTTTTATTTTTTATTTTTTATTTTTTTACCTCTTTGCTACAAATAATGCATCTTTGTTTATCTCTAGTTATTCGGGCAACCAAAAGTCATAGGCAGAACAATGAGATGTTCTTAAGATCCAGCATCCCACAGTGGCGGCGAACATTTATGAAGGTAGCGAATGTTGATTTCTCATCAGGGTTTGTTCAAGTTCGCTAAATGTCCACTAAATGTTCTCCAGACATTCACCTAATGATTTAATGTTTTTTCTTGTCGCAAGGAAATTTTGAACATGCTAAAGAGCGTTTAGCGAATGTTTAGTTAACGTTGCGACCTTGAACGAACCCTGACGAGAAATCAACATTTGCTAACTTCACAAACACTTGCAAACGTTCGCCCCTCAGTGGGATACTGTACATAATTAACGTGTATCCACGTTTTGGACATTTGTTGTTTGGTGGTGTGCTGTGAGATTTTTTTTTCTCTTGTAGAATATGTACTTTGTCTAAATAAAGTTTTGAGGTCCGAAAGAGCTGATTTGGTTGCAAGCATTCCCTTATTCTTTTATTAGTGATGTCGAAGATTTAGCTGTACATTGATCCCTCACTACTTTGTGGTTCACCTTATGCTGCTATTTTTGTCCCTTTTTGTAATTTTTGAGTAAATAAAAACAGCTCTTTCTTTCATTCAATACAATCCATTCATTTTTAAACAAAATGTAGAATATTTGGTACATTAAGAAATATGTAGCATGATGTTTTTTCTTCTTATAATTCTTCTTAGCAAGTCACTGTCCCATCACTGGTGAGCTATTTTTAGAGTTGTTACCTCAATGCTTGTGTCTCATTCCTCTGTTCTCCCATTAACATTACACTTTTCAATTCGTCATTATTGGCATCACTAAGCGGCAGCAATGCACAAAACAGCAAAAATGAAGTGCAAAGTTTTTCTCCAGTTTTGATGCACATGAAATTGAAGTGTCTCCAAATTTTCTGAAATGTTGCAGGATATTCAAATCTCACATAAATAATAATTATTTACAATAATCTAATTTTATTCCAATTGTATGACATCAGAAGCACCAACTGTGGACGTTCCACACTAATTAAATTTCATCTATATAACAGGAACACAGAGGAGGTGTTGAACCTGTTACGGAGAGTGACAAATTGTTAATGTTTCATGCCTTCTCAAATGGGCACATACATAGATGAGCAGAAGTGGTACGGTTACACACTGAACTTTGCACTTGTGACTGGGTCACCACAATTGTACATGTCTGAAAACCTAGTAGGCCTATGTGCCATTACAATACATTTAGTCAGAAAATATCATATGGATCAAGGAATATGCACAAATATTCAATTCTATAAACCATGTATTCATTGGACAATCAAGGTCAAAGTAGTAGTAGTAGACATAGATATTAATAATGAATGAATTTTGTAATTGTCAGAAAGGGAGAAGGTTGCGCTCATGTTTATTTGAACAGACGTGATTGGTGGAGGTGTGGGGCAAAACTCACCGATGAAGAGGATGGGGAATGTGATGAAGAGAAGGAAGACGTGCGGCACCACGTTGAGCGCGTCCAGGAAACAGCCGTTGTTCAGAACGCCCCCGTCCACATTGTAGGCCACCGAGTTATTCTCACTCCCACAGAACGCCAAGGACATGGTGGAACCGGGACTCTGCAAGGAGCCAGCGTGAGGAAGGAGAGCAGGAGGAGGAGGAGGGGGAGAACCAGGAGGAGGGAGTATCAGAGACAGATGAGAGACCCACATTTAAAAAAAAAAAAAGAAGAAGAATGAAAATGATTTTTTTTTTTAAGGAAACACTGACAGCCTCTTCAGCAGATCCTGGCAATTTCCAGTGTGACCTCCTTTCTGTTCTCCCTTAAATCCAGCTTGTAGATTTTGGATCCAGTGACGAAGAGGAGAAATAGGGAGGAGAGAGAGGTGGGGGGGGGGTCAGAGGCAATCCCAGTCCAGCGCAACGGTAGCTCCCTCGCCTCGTCTGCAGTCTAAGCAGCTTTGGGGGTCACGACGGTGACAAACATCTGCATCCTGTCTGCCTGCGACTGCACACATCCTCTAAAAGTGAGCCTTTAGTTTTCGCTCAGTCCTGCGCAGCTCCACTGGAACGCGTTTGCACTCTCTCACATTGCTCTCACACACACTAACACCCGGCGGTGGCAGCATTCTGCAGTGCACCTGCTATTCTTGTCTCTTTTCAGACTGGAGCGACCTTGGAAGGTGAGAGCAGGAGGGGCTGAATGTGCAGGCGGGCTGGACGAGTGAGCTGGGAAAAGCAGGAGGGTGAAGATGTAGAGGGGGAGGGAGAAAAGACAAAGATGAAGAGAGAGAGAGGAGGGATGGTGTCTGCCCAATGAGGAGAGCAAACATCACATAATTGTATAAAGCGTGAGCAAGCATGCTAATCTAAACCCTAACCCAGTTTCAAGACTTGCATAACTTCCTCTCTCATTCATTCAACATATCATGTCATACCCCAAAGACCTCTGTCGAGAAATAACCCAACCGCCCAGTGGTAGGGTGCACACGTGAGATAACACATGAATTATTAATGGTTCCTGCATGGGTTAAACATGTTATGTGTGTGTCAAGTCCATTGGGGGAAAGACTGCATACAGTCAATAGCAGAGCACTTGAGGGATCAGTAAAACTCACATGGGAACAGATTTGAATCATCCACACAGGGATATGACTTGACAAATGTGCACATAGGCTAGGGTATGACAAAACAAGCAGTTGCCATGAGCTGGTATCATGTTTTCAATCGCCATGGATACAGGAAGTGATGTCAGTATGTGCAGTTTTTTGTCATTGGGCATTTCTGTCTCACATTTATAGCTAGCTAACTCGACATGCCAGACTACTGGAGGGATGTTGTGCCAGCTCAAATGAATCATTTTCTCCAAAAACACAGTTCAAGACAGAAGAAACAAGTCCTCACAAGAGGAACATTTAATCAAACTTTGGTGGTGACCTATATCTCAATGATAAGCCTCCATCAGTGCATGGCGTAGCTACATGTGGACTGTGTGCAGGGGAATTGAAACTGGGTGAGAATAAAATCCACACAGATTTAGGTCAACAGCTTGGACAGCACAAGCTACAACAAAATGTATACAGTTCTAAAATAGTAGACTGGTTAAGATGGACTGCAGTTTAAGATGTTTTAAGATCATTTGGAAATAATCATGCTGCCTGTCATTTGCAGTGCAACTCTGCATCAATTTCGGGATGGCACAGGCAGTTTAGGCAAAACAATGCAGAAATTGATGCAACAGTGTGAATGAATAACCATTCAAAGTGTGGAAGCAGGTGATCATAGACTTACCGGTTTGTATCGTGAGATCATCGCAGTGCCACGTCCGTCACTTCCGATGGAGAAAAGAGGAATAAGCTACCAAAGTGCCTCCTGTCATGAGCTCGGAGGGTAACCCAAAAATCGGACAGGTGGCGGTGGACGCCTTGAAGGCGTGGAGCTATCCTCGGTGCTGAAGTCGAGTGCAACTAAGGTGAAAGATCACGAGGAGTTGGGCGGGAAGAAGGCAGAACCAGGCCCACCTTTCTGCCCCCGTCATCAACCGGCGGGCAGCTCAAGCAAAAGCGGCGCAGCAGGTCGATGCAATGCTGCAAATGGTAGCCGGGCAAAAGTCACGTATGCAGCGTGAGTGGAGATGATTCCACAGTGGTTATATAACTGGGAAGAGGGACGATACACACAGTACTACCAAAAACACGGGGATTGTTTGACCTACTTTTTAAAGACGGGTTTAAATGTTGTTTTAATAGCACTGCAGACAGAATAATCAAGATATATGCAAGAAATACACTTGAAAACATATAAGATTGTTTGTTTGAAACTAGAAATTTAAGAAGCACTATTGCCCCCTGTGGACATCCAGCTACACGACTGCACTATGTTGCTCCGAGTCCTCATCATTTAGCCTAATTGATTCTTTCCCTGTCGGGGGTCTCGAACTCATTTTCAATTATAGGTACAAAGTGACTGGAAAAGTTATTTACAGTGAATATTCAATACCCTCTTCAGATTACACAACTGTCCCTGTTGGTTCATTATTGTAAACAATAGTATCTGTTAAAAACGAAGAGTAATGGCAAAGATTTTGTGCCAAAACGGGAATATCCAACCTATTTAGCAATAGACTTGCCATTAGTGGCCCACATAATGCAATGCAGAAAGCTTGATTTGGCCCAAGTCTGACACTGCGCCCAACCTTTATTGAGTCAAGGCAAATGTTGGTCCCCAACTCTCCCAAAAAAGAAAAACACAAATTAACTTTTTTAAGACTAAATTATTCTTTTTCATGAATAGCAAAAAAAAAAAAAAAAGACACTCTAGTTAAATTTACCACATTTCTTTTATTGGAAGAATGTTTTAATTGTTCTGCTGTCATTCACAAAGCTGATTTTATCCATCCGTCCATTTTCTTAACCGCTTACTCCTCACAAGGGTCGCTAAAGATGATTTTAATATTTAGCATATAGTACACATTCATGCAGTGGTTGGAAATCACTACAGGAATGATTGCCAAATCCTACATTTTAAAACAGTAGCCTAAATGTTGTAAATTTAGGAACAAAATGAAGTAATGGAACACACACACCTAGCAAAGCTCTTAATATCTGTTATATTAATGTCCAACAGATTGATTCTATCAGATAAGGATATTGAAGTATACAGTGACTACTGTTAGAAGCGTCCAGTAAGTGTAGAATTGCACTCATCTGACTCTGTCATGCTAAAAGATGCCTTTAATATTTTGTCTGCCATGCAGCTAAAAAAAAAAAAAAAAAGCTAAAAAAACAAAACAAAACAAAACATACAGTACAGTAATAATATTCCAACGAACAGGATCTCCACCAAGTAACCTCGCAAATACTCGTGATTAGATGCATCAATATGGCATTTTAAACTACAATCAGAGTAAACACATTTTAACTGGCACAGTTCAAATAAGACAAATAAATGAAAATGTAATCTTTTTTGAATAGGCATCTTTCAGTAGGAAATGATTAAAAAAAGGTGATGATGTAGTGAGATTGATTATTATATAATACAAACATCCATCCATCCATCCATTTTCTTGACCGCTTATTCCTCACAAGGGTCGCAGGGGGTGCTAGCGCCTATCTCAGCTGCTTCTGGGCAGTAGGCGGGGGACACCCCGGACTGGTTGCCAGCCAATCGTGGCTGAATGGATTTGCTAGTTTCATTATGGGAGAAGAAAAACTGTAGAGCAGATATCTCTTCTTAATTCCTTTATTGTTCCTATAAAGGGCAGTTGAGTTGACTTGATTTGACATTGCCTCCAATGTGCCACACATCTATTTCCAGTGACCACTAAGACACAAGCATGGAGGAAAGCACACATTTTGTTTTGTTTTTTTCAGGGGAGGAGGCAACGGCTTCACAGCCCAGCCACAGAGGTGAAGGAATTGAGTACTGATCATGAGCATCTTTTACAAATCAAAAGAAAGACAATTCACTATCTTGGCAGGATCTGCCTTCTCAGTTTTGCAATGGAAACTAAGAGCAAACGAAGCATAAGGAAGCTGCAGGGAAGTGCATTACACTTTGATGTGATGGAAAGATTAAGTAAATCCCAAAGGAATCCTCAAGAAAGAAATGCTCCTTCTTTTTAACCGGACTGGTTTTCGAGGCAGAGACTAGAAGAACGTTCTGTTGAAGACAAAAAGACACGTATTGTTTACTCAAAGAGAATAAACACATTGAAAAATTGCTTTGTCCTGTTGATGCTCTGCAACAAAACAATCTAACACACATGCGTCTGAGTTTTACCAGCAAATAGGAATCCGATTGAAACTGCAGCCCAGAACTTCTCTTTCCAGTTAAAGCTTGCAAAGTGCAAATGAACATTTGATAGACACCAGTGTGGGCTCATGCAGAACTCCCCCACTCTGAGTGACAACGCATGCTAGAACATGTCACAGTCCCGAGGAACAACGCCAATCGGAACAACTAGTGAAGGTTGGCATGAGTCCTGCTCTGCTTTGTGACCTCGGGGCACAGGACAATACCACACACGCCACACGTGCGTATGTATGTTTCTATAAAGCACGCAGGGTTGTCAGATATATGATAGGATGGGTCAGTGAAAGCAGATTCAATAAAAAGATACCGCCTTGGGACATTTTCTTTGACTGCAAAAGAAAAAGTCGATACTCTCTGCTGCCAGTTTTACAAATGTGGCAAGAAACGATACAAAAAGACACATTTTGTTCCTCCTGATTGACAGTCACATGTGCTTAAGTGGGTGTTGGGGGGACACAAATATCACAGACAACATTAACATCCACTCTGCTGTGCAGAAGAGGAGGTTTGAAAGCAGATGGCGTTACCGGATTGCGTTAGGCCTGAAGCAGGTAGCCGTGCCTGTACAGTGTTGCACTGCCTTCAAACACCTTTCTGTTCACACTGGGACTGACTGATGCTGACTTTGGGCTGCACAAACATGTGCAAACACACAGACACAAACCACATCGTCATATTCTATGCCTGATCTGCATTTATTTGAGGAAACTGCTCAACAGAAAATTTGAATCAGAGCTTAAAGTGTTCCTAACAGCAAAACTTAGAATTCAATTCAGTGGATGAATTTGTATTTGAATTGACTGAATGTTGAATTGAATTAAGAAAAAAAAATTATTACAATTTCAAATGATGTATTCTCTAAGTATACTTGTTAATGTTTAAGAAACAATTAATACTCTTTACTATTTACAATGATTAAAAAACAACAACTTACACTTCATCTTCATAATGTTTTGGGGGCGACACTGCAATCACAACATCGATCCAGTCCTGAAAGTGACAACATAATCAATTTGTCTCGGCTCGAATAAAACATGACAGCAGGCAATCATTAAAAGGCGACTGTTATGCGGCCCCCTCACTCAGAACAAACCCTCCTAAAAATTACCATCTGGCTTGATAGAAAAATAGATCTAGTCATCTGTTGTCACCTTGCACCCCGACTTGACTCTAATGCAAGTAGACTGTAATGGAAAAAAAACACATTCCTTGATCTTTACGCAGATCTGCAACGAAGTTTAATAACTTGCACCGGCTTGACCTAACCATGTGCTATTACACTACGTTTGTGTTAAGTTTTTAACAATAATGTTGCTGTTATATCGGCTGGCTAACGATTCCCATTTGAAAACAGTACACACTGAAGCAAATAATACAGTACCCCTCCACTATTCCAGGCTCGGGCCAGAGAGTTTTGTCCTTCGGTCAGTGGAGCATCTAACAGGATCTTCCCATTAACAGCCATAAGTTCATCACCTGGTACAATACCACCTACAAATGCACATTACAGACATTTTAGCTAACAAATATAAATTCATAATAGTGATGCATACACGCTAGAAAAGAAATGTTTTACAGTATAATAAACTGTTGTGATGAAATGTCATACAGTTCATATTAATATTCTTAATTATGGCCCCTTTAAGGGACAGTGAGTGAGTGAGTGAGTGAGTGAGTGAGTGAGTGAGTGAGTGAGTGAGTGAGTGAGTGAGTGAGTGAGCAACAGACCTATTGGTTTGCTGATTTTATATTTCTTGAATTGAAAAGCAATTGTTTTTGGAGAATGTCCCTGTGTTTTTTTTTTCTTTTAGTAATACATTAAATAAGTAACACAGGTAATAATGTTAAATTTGAGTCATAAAAATCATGATCGTCTACTCAATCATTACATTTTATGTTGCAAAAATTAATATATAGCAATCATTTTAGTCAAGCTACATTGTAGATGCAATGCATCTTATTTGCAGTAATTCAACAGCATTAGGTCTAATTATCAAAATACTGAAAATTGTTTAGATTAAAAAAATAATTAAGAGATAAAATGGAACAGCACTTATCAAAAAGTGGTGTACTCGTGTGTTAAGCACTGTGTAGTACATGCATGCTCTATACCAACCGTGATTGTCTGCAGCCCCTCCCTCGTACACAGATGACACCACCAATTTCCCTAAAGGTGAGTCAGCACCCCCCTCCAGAGCCATGTCAAGCTGTCCCACCTAAAGAGTAGGATACAGAACCATCAGTCTGCTCACCTGACATTTAAGGAAAATGGATTTTATTTATTAATATAACAAGGACTTATCTGAAGTAGGTACCTTTCTGATCCGCAGCAGTCTCACATCTCGTCCTTCTATCTGCTCTGAGGAGAACTTGTTTTACAGAGAGGAAGATTAATGAGGAAGGAGAAAACAAAACACGTGAGTGCGGTAATAAGTAAAGAGAGATGCCAAACTGAAGAGGACTTGTTTCCTCATTTCTGTTTGGTCACATTCATTGATGACTTATATGCTCTAAACACACATTACAATATTAAAAACAACACAGTGGTAGCAGTACATTAATCTTCATAATCAGTAAGTGCTATTGAGCTGGTCTTCATTGGCGTGAAGTGCATAGAGCCGATGTTCCAGCAAAGAGCAGAATGCATACACGGTAAATAACAAACCATTCTCACTCACACGTGGGCAATTTACAATCTTCAATTAACCAAACATGGGCGTTTCTGAAATGTGGGAGGAAGTCAACCTCTAAACTTTGAGTCAGACATATGCATTATTCCACCGTGATGGCCTATATCATTACATACTATACAATTATCACATAAAATATATCACATTGATCATAAGACATACAATACCATTGAGTGGGGGTCAAAGTCTTCCAAGTACTTCTGAAAGCCCTGCAAGAATATTAATATGCTTTACATCTAGCACATCCACAAATCAATAAAGAATTAACAAAAAGGATACAAAACAGCAACAAATGTGAAGGTTTTATGGTCACATTTCCTTTGACAACGATCTTAATTTTACTGAAGGTCGAACAAAGCCCTTAGAGATAGGACAGATGATTTATTCTGCTATTCTCATTCATTATTACCCTATAATGGCTATTTCCCTGCTCTTGGGGGAGATACTAAAAGTGAAATGTGGAAATCCAATAAAATGAAACACAAGCACTTTTTTGTTGGGATTCTGAAAGAGTGCACAATCTCTGATTGTAGCCACTAGAATCACCAAAAGAATGGCACACAATTACCAGGGAGCGTTATTTCCAAATGAGAAGCACAAGGGAAGTAGAAAAACGGAAAATGGAACCCATCTGTTGAGAAGTCAATAAAACGACCGCTTGTACATATCATTCCAGGCTAAAGCAATTCGAGCAAAAACGCTCTATAGTTAGGTACATGATTTACTTTGTCTATAAGGTAGAAAAACACTGCAAATGTTGACAGTCAAATTTTATGGGAAACCTCTTACAATGTACTGCCAGTAATTCTTGAAACTATTAAAGGTAGCCAGACCACAGGGAAAAAGATCAAATCTAATCATCTGAATTTAATGCCCTGCTACAAGCAATAAGAGAAACAATTTAAGGCAGAAGTAGGAAGGTTATTTATCACTCAAGTTTAAATTACTTGTGGTTTGTTGTTTGATTTAAAAGACGAGTTGAAAGGCACCATCCGTTTCAACATTTCTGCAGGCTGAAACACAAAACCACACGAAAATACTGAGAGACAAACATAAATACGCTGGGGCAAGTTCCTTCGAACATGGCATCTTATCATAGCCAGATCATTGGTTGCCCGATGGAGACGTCAACCGCAAGATTGATGTTCACCATTATAAAGCTAAATAGTGTTACTTCATACTTGATGATTATTAGTATAACAATTATTGTTGACTTGTGTTGTGTGATCTAAGATGAGTTACTATGTGATGGAATCTGCAAATATTATTTTCCATGAAGCAAAAACTGAAATAATTATGCTACAGAGATTAACTCTGATGTGCCACATGAACGCTTCATGACCCTGTTAAGGTGAATCACACGGGGTCACAGCCTACCAAGCCATCAGAACGAACAGCAGGTCTGAGAGGGTCCGGTCGGTGGGTCTGCGACTGAGGCAGCATGACGGGCTTCGACATGACGGGGACTGTAGGACGCCGCTGGTTCGGAGGACTCGGTGCTAGTTGCTATCGGAATATTACCAATGCATTTAAAAATATTTGAAGTTCTGCTGTAATAGACATTGATGAGTATGAGATGTGGAATTTAACACTCACCAAGGAAGGAGTGGAAATGCGACTGGCATGCGAAGTGTTTCTCATAACCTGAACCACAGTAAAATGCAGTGAAACATTGCTGCACATCGTAGAAATGTCTTTGCAAAAATGATCTCAATTTCCTCTCTGTATCGCAGCTCGGGGTGGGAACCTCTGGGTACTTCACAATACCATATGATCTGCGATACACCGCTCACGATAACGATTATCTCATGATATGACGATACCGCGATTATCGATATATTGGTCAGGTAATAAATCCACGCTAATCTATGATAAAACTACTCAAGACACAAACTGATGGGTATACCCCCCCCCCCCCCCCCCCCCCCGCTACCTCTTATGAGCAGCTCCCCCTAGCGGCCCACCAAGTAACTGCTCAATAAGTACAATGGAGCCAATATAGTGGCTGTATATTAACTACAAATATCGATACTTGGCGTAGGCATATCGATAATCTATCGTGAGACAAAGTATCACGATTTATCGCAATATCGATATATCGTCACACTCCTAATCGCAGCATTATGAAGTCCCAAAAAGGCAGAAAACAGTCCAATCACTGCACACCACATGCAATGCATCATCATAACAAAGCCACTACCAGTCAATAACAGCTAACATCTTCAAGATACTTCCTGAGGCTAAAGGGAAATCAATGATGAGCCAATAATGTCATGCCATTACCAAACATCCCCGTCAAGGAACAAAACATGCATTCAAGAACACACATTACGCTGCTAACCTTGGGACTAGAAGGGTAGGACATTTCACTCGTGTTGGATGAGTAGATGCCCCCTCTCGGGAGGTAGCCACCCGCCTCCCACTCACTCCTGCGCTCAGGTGGACTTGAGGGGTGAGGCAGGTTATGATGCTGGCGGTACCCGTTGAGGGCGCCTACTTTTCCTTCAGACTGTTGCGGTGGTGGAGGAGGTGGGGGCGGCGGGGGAGGTGGTGGTGGAGGAGGGGGTGGCGGTGGGGTAGGTGTCGGGGTGGGCTTCGGGGATGAAGGCGGGCGAGTTGACTGAGATGGATGAGGTCTGCGCCCCTTGTTTGTCAAGGTCGATGAGGCAGAGGGGGGTTTCCGAGCGTTGGGTGGAGACGGTGGACGGGGCTTTGTTGATACTTTAGAAGAATAGTTGGGGATGGTGGGATTTAGTTTGGGTGAAGGCGGAGGGAGAGGCAAAGGAGGGGGAGGCTGGCTAATAATTGGTGGGGTGGGGGCTAGTCTCTTAAGAGGCCCCTTCAGGCTCTGATCCACATGATCCAAGTTAATGTCATCCAGGTCAGTCGTGGCTAAGTGCAGACCTCCGGGGAAACGCTTCACCTTGGGCTCCGAGGTAGGTGAAAGGGGTGGTGACAGCTTAAGAGTCAAAACAAAAATATTGTTGTAACACTGACAGTCATGTGTAGCAATGATGAATAATTCTAGACCTCTGCGGTGTGGTTTTTGATTGTAAAAAAAAAAAAGCTCTAAAACAGTGCATTTGTAATTCAGCCTGTCCTATTTTATGTGCCAACAAAACTCATCAAGAGAATAAAATTGGCCATAAATTCATAAAAAAAATGCCCAAACAGTGATTAACTGAAGGCTGCCATTACGAGCAACTGAACTCGTCCCCCTAGTGGTCATTTTTACTTACATATAGACATATTTCACTGTATGTGAAAACATAAAAAAAATATTTTAAGACAGATATGAAGAAGGGAACCACACAGAGCAGTTGCAATTTAAAAAGTACCTCTGGTGACTCGTTCTCCACACAAGAGATTTGTTCCAAGCGAGTCTGACAAAGACGCTCGACCCAGTGTTGTACTTTCTCAGACTCTTCAAGGTCTTCTCTTTCTGTTTCTGAAACCTGTCATTCAGGCATCATAATAGAACGCCAAAGTACAGGAGTAAATCCCACACACACATTCAACTATTTTAACAATTAAAAAAAAAACAAAAAAAACATTGCTGTTCTGAGTAGAGCAAGAACAGCAAATTCCTTTTGATGTGTATTGTACCTCCTGAACCAGTCTATTGATCTTCAGCTGCTTCTCCCTTTCGTACATCTCTTCTTTCTCCTTGGCCAATTTCAGTTCAAACTCCATCTCTTTTTTGTTTTTTCTCTGCTCATGCAGCGTGTCTGCGTTAGACATTTTTTTCTTTTTCTTCTTCTTGTCTCCTTTCTGCAGTGCCAATAGTTTTAAGTGTCAAACAAAAACTGTCTGTCACTGCAAACACCATGGCAAAACATGCCCACAAAAAAAATAAAAAAATAAATAAAAAAAAGGCTAACTGAAATTTTCATGCAACTCTAAACCATCTTAAACGCTCTCTCGCATAGCACCAAACCAACATTGGAAGTCAACAATACCTTGCGGAATGAAGGAAGTTTGCCTTCATATCGGTAAAACCAGCCAAATGCTATGGAGATGAAACAACAGACCAGCATTAGCTGATCACACAATTCAACCATCCAATCAAATTATTTCCTGCATAAAGATAATAATATATCACAGATCCAAGAAAAACAGGGAAGGAAGAGATCAAAGCTCTGTACTAAACCATGGACAGTGTCCATGGATTTACAACAAAAACACCTGAGTTCACACAAGGAAATTTGACCTTAACTATGACTCATTATTTACTTTCTATAAAGCTACCTACCTACCCATATCTACCTATAAATTTACCTATCGATCTACGTTTGTTGTGCTCAATTAAGAATGTATGTTTGACATGATTATATGGATTATAAGGAATACAGTGTAAAGTGTTCCCTCGTGGTTCACTTTTCGCGGCCTTGCTGTTTCACGGATTTTTTAGTGCAATTTTGCATGCATTTTTTGTAGTAATATACCTATTTTATAAAATTTATGAAGGTTTGAACATTGAGAATGTTTAAACAAGAGAGAAATGTGAGACAGTGTAAATGCCTCGATGAGAAAAGTGTAAACTGTGTGGTGAGAGGTTTTAGAGCCTTAAAACATTTCTAATAATGTAAAACATAAAGCTAACTACTTCACAGTGTTAATTTATTGTGGGTATTTTTTTTTTATCTAACCCCAGTGGAAAATGAAGGAACACTGTAATGTTATGTTATGTAATGATTGAACTACTCTATATAGGGTGGGTTCGGTGGGTTCGGAAAACTACATGACAATTACCTAGTAGCATTTTTATTTATTTATTTTTAACAAATTCGGCTGAAGAGCGTAGTAAAATGTTAGATTTGGTTGTCAGAGGAAATCTGAATGAGGTTTGTTTATACATGTAGACATCTAACTCACTGGATTGTCCTCCTCATCCTCCTTGGCCTCGTCTGTGAATGAGCTGGCTTCATCGTCTAATGAGGAGTCCATAAGAGGCAGCACAGCACACAATAGTGATTGAAAAACCCCATGCTCATTTACATTTACATGCTTGGAAGCATGCTTGGAAAAAAGAAACTGAAATGTTCATGCAACAAGAGAAAATGTTGGTCCAACTGGTGGTCTTACGGGAACTTTTGGCCTTCGGAGACTGAGTGGTTTTAATCTCAGGTGGGCTGGGTGATGGGCTCCTGCGGATCTGAGGATCCAGCCGCTCGGTGGTACCATAGTCTTCTTCCCACTCTCTGTGGTGTTTCCTCTCCACAGCCTCAATCCTAAAGAGGATGACAAAGTAAAGAAACATTCAAATGTACAGAGGGTGAATGTTAGCTCAAAGAACAGAAATGATTACCTCTCCATCTCCTGCTTGTAGCGGTGCTCTTCCTCTGCAGCCTGCTGTGAGATCTCCATTTTCCTTCTGGTAATACATTTGAAGCTGAATTGTTTAACTATCCACCCAACATACCAAAACAATTTATTGATGTTGACAACGAATCATTTCAATCCTGTCAAGTCATTAAAGAATTTAAGTGTTACATTTTTTTTTAGAGGTGGAAAAATACCTGCTGTAGAGCCATGAAAACCCAATAGTACCGGTAACTTACTGTCTCTCCTTCTCCTGCTGTTCTTTAAGGATCTTGTTGGTCTCCAAAGCCACCCTCTTCTGGTGCATCAGCTCCTGCCTCTCCAGCTCCCTGCGTGCCTCCATTGCCAGACGCTCCTCGTCCGTCATAAACAGCTCGCCGCCCTGAAAAATCAGCAACAGTCAGAGAAAGCATTGTGTGAACCAACCAACCTCCTGGACTGTGAAGTGAATGTCACATTTCATTTCAGAGCTTCGCTTACAACCCACTGTTTGCATCATGGGAAATTCTATGAAAACAGTCATAAAAGTAAACTTATTTGAAATACATTCTTGAATTTGAATAATCCATAGGAGGACATTCTGCACGCAGTATGTAAAATAGGAAAACACAAATGCATTAGACATGCACAGTAAATAAGACAGGGCTGCTTTTCATTTATTGCACATTCATCAACAGCCCTGATGTAAACAAGCTCATGAAAGACGTGATTGATGGTAAATGTTGAGAGACCGAGAGGAAGGCTAAATGATGTAGCCATAAAAATGTCAGATGCGCATATGAGAAAAATGAACATGCGCTATTTGTACCATCATTGGCTGAGGGAATTTTAGTCATTACAACTTTAAAGATAAATCAAGCATGTGATTTCCATATAAAGTGCAATATGTCTTTAAAAATTTATATAAGAGTAGACATAGCAAGTCAAATGTGCAACAGAAGTTCAAAACACACAAATGTTAGAATGTACTATTAGAATTTACTCACAGCTCCTGTCAGAACAGTAATAGTCAGACTCCTGCTGCTTTTGAGGACTCTCACAGCCTTGGAAAGTAAGAAAATAAAAAAAGACAAATAAATAAGGCCCAGTTTCATTACTTTTACAAATATAAATAATATTAATAACAAATATACAGACAAAGCCCTTAATAACAAAAGAGTCTCAAAAGGCTTCGCACAACCACAGTTGACAAATACTACTTAACAACATCCCTTGATCTTAACCACAAGAGGGCGAGGAAGAAAAAAAACACCATAAGGGGAAATATAAGATGTTTTGATGTGGTTTACCTCTTTGTGGTCCACATTGGTGAAGTCCACCCCA
Source organism: Festucalex cinctus (assembly GCF_051991245.1). Taxonomy (NCBI): domain Eukaryota; kingdom Metazoa; phylum Chordata; class Actinopteri; order Syngnathiformes; family Syngnathidae; genus Festucalex; species Festucalex cinctus. The sequence goes on from NC_135413.1 coordinate 15,755,172, forward strand.
TTCACTTCCACAATCTGGTCCCCAATCTATATTTTGTGCGCACAAATTGAAGACATTTTGCAGGTGACAGAAGGAAAGAGAGGTCATCTGAACATTGGGGAGTACTCACCTCAAGTCCGACCTCAGCAGATAGTGAGCCCGGTTTGACGTTGCTGATGTAGATGCCAGGTTTCTGTGTGGGACCACTGGAGATGCTGATGCCCATGCCTGTGGTACCCACGAGGCTGAGGAAGACCTTCTTCTCCTTGATCTCCTTCCCGCCAATCGATGCCAAACCGGCAATACTGCTTTTTTTCTCCTGGATTGTACATCATGCAAGAAAGAACAATAGACCCTGAAAGAACTGACTGTTGACTATTGAAAGGGGCGAGGCTCATGTCAAGTTTTATCTATTGCTACATCTTGGTGCCTTTATTATATTGTCACAGCTGAGCATATATGATGTATATACTGTAAGTGTCACAATTGGCATTTGAATGTATTTGGACTATCTTGCATTGTAAATAAAATATAAGTTATAATTAGAGGTGTCAAAATTAGTGCATTCATTTGGAGTTCCTTAACACCAGTAATTTTTCAACACATGATTAATACAATTATTTATTACAATTACTGTACAATTATTTGGAAAGCCTGTACTGGGGTAATTCCAGTCGCAACGCAGCAGAAACGCCCATGTCAAAATTTAGCAGTAATAAAAATAATAATAATGCATATATTTGTGCAGACTGGGGTCAATTTGTATTTTATAATTTAAAAAAGTGCAGAATTTCACAACTTATTTCATGTTAAAGATTAGAGAGCTCTTAATATGAAAAGAAAAATGCACTGAGCTGTCACCAACATCTTAAAAATGCAATTCTGCCATTTAGTGGCAGAAAAATGACCTCAACACAAATAAAAATCGCACTCGTTTTTTTACAGTACAGTATATCTTTTTAATTTAAACGCAGTTATATGAATTATTATGAAATTACTGTATCAGTGACATATGCAGCCATATTTATATTAGTTTCATTTTTTTTTGTGTGTCAACAAGAGTATGAAAACTTAGTTAAAAAAATGAATGTACATTTTATTGTATAAAACAAATGTAAAATGTGTGATTAGTTATGATTGAAATCATGGGATTAATTACGAAAAAAGATTAAATTGCCTGACAGCCTTAATTATAATATATTCTATCTAAAATAATTCCTGAAGTTTGATATGAATATCAACTGAATCTTTGTTGTTGATGCTTGAACGAAAGTGTCTTTAATGACACCTTACTAACTGTACTCACCCCAGATTCTGACACAAATTGATCGACAAACTGCCACTTGAGGGGTTCATCCGACGAGCTAAACACAGATAGCCATCATAATGTCTCATTGCAAGACAGTAACTCGAAAAAGACAAAAAATAGAATGTACCTTTTAACAGGAATCATCCCCACATCTACAAAAAAAAAAAAAAGTAGAAAAACAATAATAGGCTACATGGGACAACATACACAAGAATATGAATTGTGTTGTAGTGTAGGATTGTAACTCACGTCTGACTTTGAGCGATACAATCTTCTTGGTCTTGATAAGACTGATGACTTCCTCATGTATGCAGGAAGATATGGAGTATCCGTTGATGCGAACAATTTCATCACCCACCTAGAGTAACAACATAAAATGGAATAGCATTTATAATGCATTTTGTATATCTTGAAATAGTCGTTAGCCCAGCAATTTACATGCATATTCCAGTCTGTCTAAAGGAATAGAGGATTTCCTGTTCTCTCGTCATTGTTTATTCTCTACTGTTAATGGCCTTAAATCTCTCAAGCGCCCACCATCACATTGACAATTTTGCTTGTGAAACTTATTTGCGATGTACACATCGCAAATGATATTAGCGGAATACTGCACGGCAGTATAGCATGTGCTTAATTGTAGACAATTTATAGTAATAGGACAGATACAACTCCTGGACTTACTGATTAAGAGGTGTGATGCATTATTAGTTTCGACCCTACCTACTAAACATTGGACGTCCTGTGGACGTGCAGATCATGTCTGTATTACGTCGGTTGGCCGAAGACCAGTGCTGGACTACTCAGCGACGTGCAAATTAAGTCCATTTTTGGACGTCTAATTATGACCCCATTTGGACCATGGATACGTGACTTTTTTGGACGTCACAGGGATTTAAATATCAATGTTATTGTTATCAATATTATTTAATCAATTTAGTATTATTTTTTTCTGTGATAAAACTGTATTGCTATTTATTTTTTTCCAATTATATATCTAATGCAGGTATTCACAGGTGCTTACGGGTGGTGGAGTGGTTACGTCACTTACCTTCAATGCAGGTGGTGTGGGGTTCGCTTCCCCGTCAGGGAGATGATGTTTGTGTCACACACATAAAGTCAGGCAATAAATGAGCCTTCAAGAACAGTCTAAAATTATTTTTATTTTAATGATCTAATTTGGACTTGCATTAGCCCTCATTTGGATGCCCTGAAAACGTAAAAACGGAACGTTCAGAGGACATAAATACGGAACGTCCAGAAGACGTTGAAAAAAAGACGTCATCTGGCGTCACAGTCTGCACCTTCAGCGGACCGAGATTGGACGTACAAGAATTACCTTAAAAAGACGTCCTTTCAACGTGTCTTTGCGCAGTGGGTAACAAAGGGCTCACTTGTTTTGGCATTTGTATTGATGCATTCTTAAGGTAGGCCTATCATTTTGTAAAACCAACTCAACACAATTTCTAACAATTATAAATCCATTTGAATATATAATGAACAATTTGATGGCTGTACAAATTGATCTTGTCATATTCTGTAGCAAAGATTATGTTTTTCCCCTTAAAATTATATTTCATTAAGTCCATAATTCCATTGAGATTGGCGTTCTTCGCCATCTTAGATATTATAAACTCAACAATGAGGGATGTGAATTCTAACTGCTATTGTAGCAAACTAAGAGTAAGAGGCCAGAAGAAGCAAAACACATTAGTCTCATGACAGAACCTATTTTCTTAATTATATTAGTAGGAGAATGTTTGTTCAACAAACAGAGGGCCCACTACCCTCTAGTGGACGAATGTATCATGACAAGATATTAAAACAATTTTACTGTCTGGATTACACTTTACTACTAATATATTTTTAACCACATATAACATATTTGTACGCTTCATACCACGTATTGTATGTTAATTATTTCTAAATACTGTTTAAAGAGCAAATGTCCATTTTCAGTGCTTGCCTTATATGTAATATACAAACCTGAAGACCAACATTACCAGCCTGACCATCTTTCACAATTTGTGATATGTAGAGGCCACAGCCAAACTCCAGCCCTCCCCGCACACTCAGACCCAGTCCATCACGATGTGTCCGATCTAACCGCACCTCCTTCAGCTTCCTGAACCCATCCATATCGTAGGGGACATAAAAATAGACAACAGCATAATGAATGTGTCATAAAAAGAAGATGTTGTCAGTTTAATATGATGCCTCCCATTGTACACACCTGGACCTCTTGGGGGTTAGCAGGTCGTACTCCACCTGGTGTTTGAGTGGGATGAGCGGCCGGATAGCATCGAACAGGGGCAAACGCTTTGGTTCATTGATTACCAACTTCAGGTCCCCAACAAGGACAGGCAAATCCATGGACCTGCAACACAGAAATTAAAATATTATTTTATTTAATTCAATTAAACTCGATCAGAGCTTAAGAACTGATGGACACCAAATTTGTGGGATCAGCTCTACACTTAAAATAGAAGGGGACATTAATGGATCAATGTTAGGATGCTAATTGACAGTTCATAATCTTTAAGGGTATTTCAACATAGTCTTATAAAATTCAAAGTTAAAACAACACACGTTCTTATTCTTCTCTAGACATTGACTGAACACAATTTCAAGGTGAAGCTTTCTTGCAACAATTGACTGCCTAGACTTTACCTTTTTTTTTTTTCCTTTTTTTTTCTTTTTTTTCGCATCGGAGCTTTCTCACCAATGAGAAATAATCCAGCAGAGATTTTTTAAGCCCAATAATAACAATTTATTTGTTGGAATCTGAACAGTGAACACCAATGGAAAATACAAATAATCAAATTATTTGTGCAGTTCAAGACAAAAACAACAAGGCAGGGCATTAATAAATCCTTTTCCTTTGAATTATTAATTAATTGGTGCCATTTTATAATTGCTTGGAAGGTGAACATAGTCCTTTTGTGAAAAACTGGCCATGCTTGTCAGGGTACAGTGGAAACTGATAAGCAACTTAAGCCACAGGAACACAGGTACAAAGATGATTGAAACCTAGACCTGCACCCAGCCACCCCTACTATGTTGCTATCAGACACCCAAAAGGACATCATCTACAACTTTAATTTTTGGAGGATAAGAAAAGAATGGACAAAGATATATTTTTTTCTTTTTTTAATAAAACTGCAAAAGGGCTGGGAATTGTTTAAACAGCATGCTTAGGAACTTATTAATTTCAAAGAAGTATGTATGTACAGCTACAAGCAAAACTTTTATAATCAATTTGATCAATATCATTATAAGCACAGACTAGAGTACTCCTACCCACATAATTACGAACACACACAAGCAATTACTTACTGGTGATACATTCGGAGCACATCATACAAGTAGTCCTTCTCTGCTTCATTTTCAATAAGCAACTCCACCTGCAAGACAGCAAAAACATTCCAACCGTTGCATGAGGTGAGCCACGTTATAGCAGTCATACAAACCTGATGACGACTCAGCTGTCGCAGGATGGTTTTTAAAAACCGCTTCGGCCACTCACTGATGTAACACATTTTCCTTGTCAACAATTTAGTCTAATCTTAACCTAAACTTTCCTGCAAGACAAACATTCCACTATCATTCTTAGTTTGTTTGAAAAGTTAACACTATGTTCAGCATGATGAGGCTTCTGTACTGAGGGAGGCTTGACTACTGGTCCCTTCCCAACAAACCACAGCAATGGAATAATAGTACAGTCGAGGAGGCTGAAGGAGGAAGGTCAGGAGTGTCATCTTACATCTCATACACAGGGGTAAACATTCACACTCTTAAGTCATACATACACAACTTTAAAATGGCACAAACATATAAGACTAATGCTCCGTCAGATGCCCGTGTTTCAATTCATCATGGAACTAAAGCTTATAGTCTTAAACAGGTGCACTATGGTGACAATTATGCATCACTGGATCTACATGCTTTTTATGACAGCCATAAATGTCTTTCTACACTCCTGCATGAACAGCACACAGACTTTGACACCATAAACCAATAACATGAAGGATCACAGGCCAGCCACACACCCGTTTTGAAAAGTGCAATGTGTTATCATTTGTAACTTGTTCCCCATTACAATGCACAGAAATGAACAGATCTCAACCTTCCAAACAAATGTGCATTTAATAATCCGTAATTGCACATGCCTGGCTATACTAAATTGAAACTCACAGAAATACTGAGGCAGGCAGCACAACACAAATGAACAAAGCCTGATTGTATCCTCGTTCAGCCTCTAATTAAACCCTTAAATTCCCCATTTATTCCGGCTCAGCTGCTCATAACGGGCCCGTCTTCATTATTCAGTGCTGGTTTGCCCTTTATCAAGAGCCTCTGGGTGTCTGAGTCCAGCACAGATGGTTGTATGGTGATATCCATCACACTCTGGGCCTGAAAACACTCTGGCCATATCACGTTCCCTTCCTCTGTTGTCAAAGTTACCTTTTCAGTAACTACAGTATTCATCCGATGTACATGTATGACATCATGCAAAACACAAAGAACCCGAAAGTAGATATAGGCTATAGTGATTTCACTGTAGTAATGTAGTATTTATAAGTCATATTGGGAATTAAAGATACAGTACCCCAAAAAAAACTCAACTAGAGTATATGTACTGTATCTCTATGTTTAGGCCTACTTTATTGCTATTGTATTAAGAAGCGTCAGCATTTCTCCAAGAGCGTTAACGTTCAATATTAAACACTGATGGCTTGGACATTTACCACCCCCTTCAACTTTCACTCGGACAGGTAGAATTCTAAAAAATGTTAACTTGTAGCGTGAGATATACAGTTAAAATGTTTCCCGCCTTACCTTGTGCCTGAATTCACGAGCAACTTTACGCTCCATTGCAAGAAAGACGAAACGACCAAGTTTTAGCCAACGTCGTGAGGTGAGATGCTTGGACAGTGAGTGAAGTTTGACCCAAGTAAATCGACTGGGGTGGAGAGCAAGTGCGGTACTATTACAGTCTAACTTCCGGCAATGATTTCACAATAATGGCATTTTAAAGCGAGAACTCAGAAATAAAACGAAACAGATTTTGTTTTGTTTTCTATGCTGATCATTCTATTATTTGAGGAAAATTATATGTATTATTTGCACGCATAAAAAAAAATCCAACAAGTTAGCATTTTTTTATTTTTGTTTTGCTTTTTTTACCCACCCAAAAGTCAAATTTAGCAGTACACTTGACAACATCCTCAACAACTGAAAAGGTACGGGTTGTCCGTAGACAGCGACGCAAAGCTTCAGACGACAGACACCGTAGATTGAGCGAAACATTTTGGAGAGGCGGGGGGGGGGGGGGGGGGGGGGGTGCTGAATAATGTACTGTAAACGTCCATCCATCCATTTTCTTGACCGCTTATTCCTCACAAGGGTCGCGGGGGTTGCTGGCGCCTATCTCAGCTGGCTCTCGGCAGTAGGCGGGGGACACCCTGGACTGGTTGCCAACCAATCAAAGGGCACACAGAGACGAACAACCATCCACACTCACACGCACACCTAGGGACAATTCGGAGCGCCCAATTAACTTGCCATGCATGTCTTTGGAATGTGGGAGGAGACCGGAGTACCCGGAGAAGACCCACGCGGACACAGGGAGAACATGCAAACTCCACCCAGGAAGGTCCGAGCCTGGACTCGAACCGAAGACCTCAGAACTGGGAAGCGGACGTGCTAACCACTCGACTACCGTGCCGCCCTACTGAAAACGTATGCAAGAATAATGTACTGTAAACGTATGCAAGAGGAATAATGAAAAATGTTATAATGGATTGATTTAATAAAAATTGTAAATTTCCTTGTAGCGGACGTAGTACAGGACTAATTTTGTACAGTTAAGAAGTCAGCTTTGTTATTATTATTATTATTATTGTTATTATTATTATTATTATTGTTATTGTTATTATTATTATTGTTGTTACTATTATTATTATTATTATTATTAGTAGTAGTAGTAGTAGTAGTAGTAGTAGTAGTAGTAGTAGTAGTAGTAGTAGTAGTAGTGGAGAGAGGAAGGGTAGTTTTAAAGTTCTTGAGAAAAACTGAGCAGTACTCAGTGATAGTCAGTGACAGTCGTATAAAATTCCGTCGTTATTTGTAGCCCAACAATGCAAGCGTTAGATTTGTTCTGATGTGCGTGCTAATCATCTGACCAGTGGAGGGCAGTAATGTAACGTGCCAAGTCTTCCGGAAATGACGACAACGAAGAAGAGGCGTAAACTTCCGGGTTTCAAACTGCTGCAATCGCAACGAACAACACTCGGAGACAACAGAATATCTCCTGGGTATGTGAAGATTTGAATAATGACTTCTATAACTCCTAATAGTCAAGATGCCTTTTTTTTGTGGATCACAATTATCTTAAACACGTACCCAATGTAGACAACCACAGTATCACTTTCTGTTTACATTACAGTGAGTCGGGTAATTATCGGTATGGTTAAGTGAAAAACAACGTATCTGCTCAATCAACATGTCTGGACAACGGATGCGTGTACTTTTCAGTATCTGAAATGGTCTTTATATTGTGTCAAAGTGTAGCATTTCAAAAGTCCCGCTCCCCCTGGCGCCCTGTTCATGGAATTAAATGTGTATCTCCGCCCTCCCCAGTAGTGTCAAAAGTGATAAATACAAGTTTGTTTTCCTGCCATTTGTTGGCGACCAGTCCAGGGGTGTAGTCAACCTCTTGCCCCAAGTCAGGTGCATTGGGGCTTCAGCTCCCTGACCCAAATGAGGACAAGCGCTTCAGAAAATGGATGGATTATTGCATGTATGATTGTCAATATTAGTTGACAACGTTCGAGATTAGTTTGAATACTAAATGTGTATCAAAAAGTCAGTTTCCAATGTTGCTAATGAAATGTAACCATTTCACTTTTCATTGTGCATTTATAACTGTGCATGGATTTTTAATTTAATTACAAATTTGCAATGAATCACCTTATTCTCTCATATTTTCATATTTTTAGTTTTGCCTCAGGATGGGATCTCCCCAAAAACCTTCAATGGTGCACAGGTAAATATATATATATAATTATTATTATTAATGTATCCTTCAGTAACACCCTGCTTTGATTTGGTCTCACTTGATGGATATTCTATCTTTTTGTGTCTGTGGATTACATAGTACTGTACTAGTATACAGAAGTATTCCATTCCTAAGGACTGGCTTTTTGCAGATCCAGGGTCTATGGGCCTAATTCTGGTAAGGAATCAGACTCCCCACTTCCCCCCATTAATGAGCGGTTGGCGCACCTTCGTCCCTCCAGGGAACTGTTGGAGTTCTCCAAGGAGAAGGTTGCCCAGTTTGATGGGGAGCATGGGCAGCTGCTGAAGAGGTTGGAAAAGTACAAGAGCATAATAGAGGACCAGGTGAGCCGAAGAGACAGGCTATAGATTTTGATGTTACGAATGATATGTTCCTATGTGAACTAATATCTCTGTTTTTGATACCTCATGCCAGCATAAGCTACTGGGTGACTTGCGGCAGCGTGAAGGAGAGGTTACAGAGCTTCAGAATGCACTGAGTGACATGCAGGTTTACCTCTACCAAGAAAGAGAACAGTCTTTGCGGCTTCATGCAGAAAATGACAGACTGAAAATCAGGTGGAGCAAAAGCACACCAAACATTCTTAAAAAAAAATAAAATAAATCATCATCATCTTTGGGTCCCTTGAAAGGCAGTGTACAACTCAAAGTTATTATAATTACTCTGGCCTCTTAAAATATCTTTTTATTAATGTTATTTCAACAATAGCCTTTTTGGTTCCTCAATATGCTTTTCCGATCCATACTACTTTTGAAAGATCAACTTCATAGTAGTGGTACCTCGCGACAGGTGGCGAAGAGCGAGCTAAGTGCCATAAAGTGACACATCTTCGCTAAAGTGTGTAAATATGTCTAATAATGCACAGACAAAAACATACTGTATTAATGACAACTTTGTTCATCGTAGAAGTTGTGTGATACAACAGACATCAACTTCGTAACACTTGTGACACAACACTGGTCGGTCATTAATCCTTATCCCCATCACAAATCCCCCTCGAAATTCAGTCAGTAGTGCCCCCTGGAATGTTTGAAACAATTCATCCCTGGCACCAGGTTCGACATGAAATTTGTTTGATATACAAGTACTTTGCAAAAGTCTTAGGCCACCATTACATTTACTGTTATAGCAACACCATAGGCTGAATTATACAATTTGCAATGCAACTAATTGCACCAAGCATGAACAAGTGTGATCATTCATGGAACTTTTGCATTTGGGTTCGTTTGTCCGTCCATTTGTTTGTTAGCAGTCTACTTGTGAGGCTACTAAACGAGGATGAGAAAGGAATGGAAGCTGCAAATATGAATCTGGGGCTCTGACAGTTCCAATGGGATCACATTGACTCATATGGTTAAATAATAATAACAATAATGATGCTCCCCTCAATTAACTCTTCCGAAATTCGCCCAAATGAACCCAAAAGAAGCCATCATCTGAGACAATTGTGCCACGCTAGATTTCTAAGCTTTTTAGCCTGTGTGATTTAATGTGAGTGTTGCATGGTGAAAGCTTGATCATTATTTTGCAGATTAATTATTAGAATTAGCATTAGAAATGCTAAGACGTGAACATTAATAATTCTTTTACAATTCTTCAGTGACTGTGAAACCAAAATTGAGTTATGTCATTATTATTCTTTGTCAGCTTTTCTAATTCTCAAAACCATCCTTGCATCAATCTTTTTAATTCTCAAAATTATCCTTAATTCTCAAAACCGACTATCTTCTGTTGCACAGAGAGCTGGAGGACAGAAAGAAAATTCAACACCTTCTTTCAATGGTGGGTACCGATGACGGAGAGACCACATATTTCCTGCGGGAGCCTCCTCACAAGGTACACTTTTTCATCATATAAGATATTAATGATGATAAAGTGAATTTATCAAATCATCAGAATTATAACAAAAATATTGTCTGGTTATGGTAGTGTTTTTACCACAACTGCTCTATTGATCTTGTTGTGACATTGCGACTGGCAGTTTACTCGCCAGGTTTCTACATTGTGTTATTTTTACTACAAATCAGTTGTAAATACGTAGTAATTTTGTGATATATTACATCTAGGTGGCGATCAAACAAAAGAAGGAAGAGTTGGGGGATAATCTCAATCTGAGGCCAACAAGTTTAAAACCCACTGTGACCAGTAAAGGTCTGAAAACAATTTTGTGATGACATTTGCTTCTCGTGCCAAACTGACAAATTTGATTTGTAACATTGCAGTGCAGTTATATGTTCTTCTTGCTCTCTGTTGTCATTTTTAATTCAGTAAACAAAATGCAATCAAAATGAAGTAGATGATTGTTTTGTTGATTATGCCACTCATGTTCTCTTAGCAGAGACAGCTAAGAAAGCAAAATTTGCAGATATGGGAACGGGCGATAATTTGGAAAAATATAAGACAGACATTCATACTTTAACACTACAGGTAAGGACTATATTTTCTGATTGTGTTCAAATACTATATTATAGGCGTTTTCATTTATATTGATTATGTGGCCCCAGGTGGATGCTCTGCAGGCCCAGATGGAGGAACAAACCCGACTGGCCAGAGAGCAGGTTGAGTCACTCCAGGAGGACCGACAGATGAAAAAGGACGAGGCACAAGCTGAAAGGAAAAGATTTGAGTGCCACATCACCGCTTTGACAGACAAGTGAGACTTTTATCGTCGTCTCAACATTTCTGGTTAACGTACAAATGAATTAGTGAGCGTGTTCCTGTGTAACATCGCAGGCTGCAGCGAACGCAGAACCTGCTCTACGAAAGCACAAAAGATTTCTTAAAGCTAAAATATGAAACAAAGACTCAGGAGAAGAAATGGATGTTGGAGAAGGACCGCATCCTCGGCGATCTGAGCACGTGTCCCAAAAAAGGAGGTGTGGGGGCGGGGCGAATGCGGCAAGCTGTTAGCTACGGCAGTCCAACTCAGCTCAGACCGCAGGCTCAGATGGACTTAAGGCAAAAACATAAGGAAGAAGTAAAGGTTTGTCTCATAGGTGTTGTTTATAATGTTTAAAGATACTCCCTACGAATCTATTTTAAAATGAAAGGGTCTCTATGTGGTTTATTTGATCTTTTTAGGCAATGCAGGAGGAAATAAAGCAAGCCCACCGTATGGCAGAGATGTACAGGGAGCAGTGTGTTGCCTTGGAATCAGAATTGGCCCAGGCTAGGGAGCAGGGGGAGGTTGGCAGGGAAATATTTAAGGTACCGTTTATTTAAATGGCTCTCCTAGCCATCCATCAATCCATTTTCCTTTTGTTTTCATAAAAATAAATCAGATTTGTCTAGCCATTTTATTAATGCTCAAACACACAAGCACAGTCAAGCACAATCTGTTTTAAGATGCTGGTGATGCTCGTTTCCTACACTGGTTTTCTCTTAACATGTCTCCTGACACTAGGGATACACGACAATATTTATAATAATTATTGGCAATTATCAACCAATTTGAAGTCATACAGATAATAAAGAAATCCACCGATGACAATAAACATGCCAACATCTGTTGTGGTTGTGGCTCAAGTTGTGCCCAACTCCTCAACCCCTCCCCTCTCCTACGGTAGTGTTGCATATTTGTGACATTAAAGTCACGCATGACAGTGATTGAACTTATTCAAATTACAACTCATTCTGAATTGTATAAGTAATAAAAAGATTCCTGACTGTGTTGCGGGCAACCCTCATCTCACTTTAGTAATATTTGATGTGCACAGGAACGTTCGGAAAAAGTGTCTGAACGTCTTAAGCTGATGACTCAGCGTTATGAGGCGCTGGGGAGGAGGAGAACTTTGGAAGTGGAGGGCTTCAAGACTGACCTCAGGCAACTTAGGCAAAAACTCAAAGATGTGGAAAAAAAGCTTGTACAGGTGAAAAAACGGAAGGACAGACAACATAAATTATTGTCTTTTTCTCTACATAGGGAAATGGTTGTGTAGCAAGTTGTTAGATGTTAGTGAATTTAGTATATTTGTATGTATTTTTAGGTAACGCGTAATGTTGGGCCCAACCAGGACTTAGCTATTCTGCAAGAGGTCCGCGAGAGCAATACGAGGACAAAGAAGGTCCAGAATGAGCTGATGACGTTAAAGGCCAAGATATTTGGACTGGAAAATGAGCTAAGAAGTTGCTGAGGAATGGATCACATTGTTTATTGTTACATAGATGCCTTAAAAAGCTTTAAAAGCTTTACCCAAGTATTATGCTCTTTTTTTTATTATTATTTTGTGCCAATAAATGTGTTTTTAAGAAATAACATTTTGCTCTCACTTTAATTCTAGATGTAACAAAATACATGTTACACCCCGCCTATTCATTCATCACATGCCTTCTAAGTTTTATTGAAATCAACCATTTTCTATTCCACTTTTCCTCATTGGGGTTGCGGGTGTACATTGGATTTTGGGCAATAGGTAGGATACACCCTGGACTGGTGTCCAGTTATTTACAGGGCACATATACAGTACAAACAGCGGAGGAGATAATCCACTGACATAGAATGATGGGAAGAACATGCAAACTCTAAACTAGAAAAGGGATTCAAACCTCTGAAATGTGCGGGAGAGGTGCTGTCAAGGTATTTTTGTGGAATATGTTCGTATAATAATAAATAATAGTAATTTAATACAAATATAATAATGTATTTGCATAATCTTACTAAATCACTAATTAAGCAATCAGGTTCTTCACATTTTGAACATTTTAGTTGTCCTTTAGATTTTACCTGACCTATTATGCGTGTTATTGTTGTGCTTCAAGAACTGTACTTGGCAATAGGCGGTTGCACAAACTTGTGACTTGTTGACAGGTCTGGCAGTTCAAATTATTAGATATCAGTTGTGTAACTTTAAAACAAGCGAAGCTGATTCGTGAATTACTTCTACAACATAGCATTATCTTTAGAAGAATATGAGGAATTTAATAAGCACACCCGACGTAGAACTTTCGTTTTCCTAAAACGAAAAGCGCAAACTACGAGCGTTTCCGGGAAGCGTGACGTTTTTGTACGCATGCGCGTTATGCGACCGGAAAAAGTGCAACAGCACTTGAACAATAATAGGTCAGCGTATACAGTAGTAGATTCAAGGATTAAGTTTTTGCAACTTCACTCAACAGATATAAAATTACCTAAGGCCGCCAGTGTCGTTTAAGCTTTGTTCATGTTGCATTTCAATACATTAGTAATGCAGCGATTAAGATGTTTGAAAAGTGCATGGAAACTGTTTCAATCAAGCAGCGAAGGAGCAGCAAGAAGATACTACAGCCATGTAAGTGATTGAGTTTTTTTTTTTTTTTCACCTGAAAGTCAATGGAGAAAAGTGAAGAAATTGCAACACTGAAACATCCCCTATCAACTTCAAACGACGTATTATTACTAGACTAGTAGTTATTTAATCAGTGTGATCTACAATTGCACAATCATTGTATTTGACATTGCTTGATCACTTTTTGTTAATTGTAATAACATTTTTTTGACGCCGAAATACACTCATCTACCCCCTCACAACAAATGCTTTATATTAGCCAAGGCAACTGATGTATTACGAACTGCATAATATTTGTACACACTATTTACACTAGCAGAGATGTATTTACAGGTAGTTATTACTTATTAGTGTGGTTATATAACTGTCTGTTTCTAACGTTTTTCTTCTCGCATAGTTAAATAAAGCATCCAACTGCAAATATTAGACGACCCAATACATTCACAATAATAAATATAATTGAATAAATGCAGACGTCAAAGCAAAGCCAATTTGCCTTTTTAATTTAATTTAAATTTCAAAGTTGATTATTAGATGGTTAACTTGTTCACAGTGACTCAACTGGTTGCAGTAAAACCATGCACTCTGACATTCGGGGGTCACAATACCCAAATGATAAAAAAGAAAGAAAGAAAAGAAACACTTTATATGCACTTGTCAAAGTGTAGTTGAAATCATTGACTGGGGTGGTGTGGCAACTCTCATGCAAATGCTTATTATGGCTTTTACACTCCTTCCAGAGTTGGTGATTTTCATCCTTCCATATCCAGACTGCAAATTAGTGGCCCTTAGGCTAATCTGCCAAGGCTAATTTAACGACGTACTACTGAACCAAAAGAAACCCTTGCTTGTGTAACTTCACACTTGATGGGTGGCCACTTGGCACACACTCAAGATGCCAACTATTTGCACACAAACTATAAAAAGTATATTTTTGATAATTCCACATAATGGTCGATCATTTAATCATTTTTTTTTTTCTGTTGCTGTCTTTTTCCTAGCCGTCTCCTCAGGGCTCATTTGGTCTCCTCTTCGACATCGATGGCGTGCTAGTGCGCGGACGAACGCCCATCCCTGCGGCAAAGCAGTGTTTCAAGAACCTCGTGGACCATCAGGGCAAATACAAAGTGCCCGTGGTGTTTGTCACCAATGCTGGAAACTGCATGCGGCAGACGAAAGCTGAGCATCTTTCACATCTGCTTGAAGTGGATGTAAGGGAACCCCATTTTTGATGTATTCCCAACTTGCTTATTTATTTGTAGCCTTCTAACTCCTGTTTGTTTGTGTCCGTTGCGCTCAGGTGTCACCAGACCAGGTGATGCTGTCCCACAGTCCTTTGCGAATGTTCACACACTTTCACCAAATGTGTGTGCTGGTGTCAGGACAGGGTCCTGTTGAAGAGGTTGCTCACATGTATCCTGTTTCAAATCAGTGACTTGTGCGCCGTCTCAACTAGTTGACCTCACTCTGCATGTGCTCTGTTTATTTAGTGTGCTTCCATTCAGCTGTGTAACGTTTTTAACACTTTGGACCCTTTGCTGTGTGTTTGTTAGTCGATTTCACTAAAGATCACGTGGGATAGCCTTGACCCACTAAACTGTAGGTTGGGCTTCAAGAATGTTGTCACCATTGATGATCTGAGAGAGGGCTATCCTCTTCTTGATATAGTGGATCACAACAGAAGACCCAAAGACAGTGTAAGTTTCTGCATTTGTTTGGCACCACACAAACGAAACCATCACAATGTGAGCTAATCTACAAGCAGAACTTGAGTTGCAGCTCTTCTTTACTGGATGTATTTACATTGTGCTGTTGTGGTAGATGAAGCTCAATTATACAGTTAAGTATATAGATTTTTTTTTCTCCCTTAATCCTATCTTGTCTCACAGATTCCTCCCACTAAAGGTTTACAGCCAATAGATGGTATGTTTGTACACATAGATACAATACAATAATAAATTAAACTTTAGTTTAATACAGTACAGTACAGGCACATCTCAGTAAGTTGGAGTATCATAGAAAATTTATTTATTTCAGTAGTTTGCTTCAAAAAGTGAAATTTATATAGACTAAATAAATACATGGGAAAATAATTCTGAGTTTGCATGTTCTCCCCGTGCCTGTGTGGGTTTTCCAAGGGTACTCCGGTCTCCTCCCACATTTCAAAGACATGCATGGCAGGTTAATTAAACACTCTAAATTGTCCCCAGGTGTGATTGATACCGTGGATGGTTGTTCGTCTCTGTGTGCCCTGCGATTGGCTGGCAACCAGTTCAGGGTGTGCCCTGGGATGGGCTCCAGCCCCCCCGTGACCCTTGTGAGGAATAAGCAGTTTAAAAAAAAAAATGGACAGATGGATGGAAAATACTTAACACAAGACCTATTCCCAACTCATGTCAAAATTAAAAATATTTTGGATTATTTATGCAATAATGTAATCTGTTAGGTGATTTTTTTTTCATTTATAAATCATCCACTTTCTGTATCGCTTATATTGAATCTATATGAGCTTCACTTTTTAAGTTGAACTACTGAAATAAATCACATTTTCTATGATACTCTAATTCATTGATATGCACTTGTTCATGTTTTTTTTCCTCTTTCCCCGCATATCCTCATAGCTGTCATCCTATTTGGCGAGCCAATCAGATGGGAGACCAACCTCCAGCTGATTGTTGATGTCCTTCTAACCAGCGGGAAGCCGGACAGAAATTGGAATTCTGTGCAGTATCCTCACATTCCGGTGCTGGCCTGTAACATGGACCTGCTATGGATGGCTGAGGCCAAGAATCCCAGGTGGAGTTTTTTTTTTTTTTTTTTTCCTGAATTATCATTCATGTTGTGGTTCCTTACCAGGTTTGGTCATGGTATGTTCCTGGTATGCTTGGAGAGCCTTTACAAGAAAGTGACAGGTTATGACCTCAAGTATGAGGCTCTGATTGGTAAACCCAGCGTAGTGACTTACAATTATGCAGAACTGCTGGTCAGGCAACAAGCTGAGAGACTTGGATGGACCACACCCGTGAAGAGGCTGTACGCGATAGGGTGAGTGATTTCAACCCGCCATCTTGGCTCGCTCAGACTATTGTTCATCCAGTGATTCACATGTCACCTCTTCTTGATAGTGATAACCCTATGGCCGACATATATGGCGCCAATCTCTACAACCGTTACCTCCAATCCGCTCAGTATTCTCAGGCCCAGAAGCGAGCGAACCAAAGTGGAGCATGCGCTCAAGCCGTTGACCAGGCCCCTAAAATGACATCGAGCGAGCTTGGCGGCGCACCAAACGTGTTCGGCTCCGGCTCGGATCTCCCGGAGGCATGCCACTCCATTCTGGTGTGTACAGGAGTGTACAGCAAAGAGGAGGAGCTGCCGCCGGACACGAGGCACACGGTGACCGAGCAGCGCATCTTTCACGGCCACAGGGACTTTCGCTTTGACCCCAGCCTCACGCAGCCGTCCTACGTGGTGCAGGATGTCAAAGATGCCGTCGAGTTAGTGTTTCAGCAGGAGGGATGGCCCCAGGAATAATTGGCTAATACGTGTTTTTATGTCAAACCAACAAATTGCAATCATGCAAAGTTAGCCATAAGAGAGTTCCTGGTACAACTGCATGTTCATCCATCCATCTATTGTAATACAGTACCCTGTTTCATTCAGATCCCCAACTAAAACAATCCAAACTGGGTGGTTATGGATGAAAAACAATAATACTCTGAAATAGAAATTTTTGAAATCAATTGCATAAAATGATTTATATTTATTTAATGTGTGAGGAATATAGACTTGAAGATGGAGGTGGGTAATTGAAAAAGAGAATCAAAATGCCATAAAACTCCTAAGAGGCCAGCCCTTTGACATACATCTTTGTCGTCATTGGGCTGGTAGGTCCGTGTACCTGTCATTCATTCTAATTTTGAAACTCAAATCAAAATAGAAAGGGTCCTATTTTTAATTTTCATTTTCACCTGTTTTCTGGGTTTGGTCAGCAAACTAAGCCATGATTGGTCGCTAAATACTTCCTCAGCACAGGTTATGTCATCTTCAGTCGACAAGTGGAAAAGTGAGTATTTGATGAAAAAAAAATATCAATTTCATTCTGGACAAAATATTAACGTTTGGCTCCTGAAAATGGCTCAATGCGTCAACTCTCTCTTTAAATCAGGAGCACCAAGTAGAGGAGTAAAATTATACATTGAAAGTGGTTCATGAAGCTTCCGTTTCCCACCACTCGTTGCAAGCAACACTTTCATGTAGCTAAAGTAAACCAAAATGTCTGCATTACGACACATTGAATCAATTTTATTATTTGGATGTTTTGTGATCTCAAGTGTGCTGTGAAATACAAATTTATTCATCAAGTGCAACAAAACGGGAGTATTTATCATTCAAACTTTTCGCTATTAAAAATTGCACTGATTGTGCCAAAATGATCAAACATGCTCACATTTATGATCCCGCTTATCTTCACAAGTGTGCTGGAGCTTATCCCAGATGTCTTCGAACAGCCAATTGGCAGAAATATAAAAATCCCATTTTTTTAAAAAGAAACACACACAAAAAAAAAACAAGAAATCCTAATCATGTTCCCCATTTCACAATTTGATTCACGTTTGAGTTGATTAAAGCACCCTCACTGTCATCTATGTGTCCTGTTTGTGAGTCTTAATTCTGAGCTTTGCTGTCCTCTTCTTTGTTTCTGAGGCTTCTTGCTTGGCGTGTTTTCGGGAGGTGTTTCCGGAGGGGGCATGTGAATGGGCCTCCATGGGATTGGGTTGTAAAAACTGGGTGGTGGGTACAATCTGCAGGGACCTGGAGGGGAATATATGTCACGTTATACCATGATTCACGCCTGGAAAACATGCATACGCGAACGTTAGCGAGCAGCTAATAATTGCCAGATCACACTCACTTGAATGATGAGGTGGTTTTGGACTTGCTTTCCATTTCTCGTTGTTTTTTGCCAGCCATTCCTCAAAGTTCTCCTCTGCCTTCCTCCGCCGCTCCTTCTCTTCTTCGTCCCTCAGACTTGCTTCCTCCTATTAAAATGAAACCCCAAGAATAAAGATGAAACACATGGTCAAGTAGTTGTTAAAATGCAGACATTTTGAAAATTAGTATTTACTTTTTGTTTCTTTTCCTTCTCTATCCTCTCTTGGTTCTTTTTCTGCAGCCAGTCTTTGTATTTCTGCTGAGCTTTCTGTTCTGTTTCTCTTTGTCTTTCCTGTTGACGCCGCACCTCTGCTTCTTCTTTGCTGATTTTCAGAAGCTGATTATGTCTCTCCTTATGTTGCAGTAACAAAAAAAAATGGTCAGTGCTTTTTTCTGCATTGGGTAAAATAATGGGAAATTAATTTGCTGTTGTAAATTGTGAAACAGTTTTGTACCTGTTCTCTTTTAAGCTGCTGCCATTCTCTGATCTTTTTTTCCTCTATGATCTTTTTCTGTATACGTTCCATTTCTTCTTGTTCTTTTTTTTCCTTTAGTAAACGTGCCTGGTTAAAGTGAAAGTGTTTGAATCAGAGCTTGCTGTCATGACCTCTTTGAGAAAACATAGTGAGATGTGTAGGCCGATTGAACGCCTCAACTTGCCTCCTCTGTTTTCTTTTTCATTTTAAGCTGGTCTTCTTTTGCTTTGTTTACAAGCCATATTACCCATGGACTGAAGGACTCGGGTTCTATCAGACCTGAGGGGGTTTTCTGTAGCTCACATCTTACAAACAAACACAAAGATTAATAACCATGTACATTTAGTAGGATTTCTGCCCACTTTATAGAATCAGATAATACCTGGGCGTTTGATGAGTTGTACTGAGCTCGTCGCCTTCATCACTTTCGTAACTATCACGGTAGATGGGGGACAGCAGAGAGTACGTGTCGTCGTCCTCGGGGAGTACGTCGTCGCCCGCCAGGCATTCCGAAACGTGAACCTTTTTTCGCTCATTTGGCTTGAGAGGAGTCGAGCTGAAGTCCTCGGGCGCAAACCCTGGTGCGCTCGGCAGCCACCAACCAGACATTACTAGTCGATCAATTTCTGTTGCGGCACAATTTTACATCAAAGCCCCTTGCTAAAGGGATAACTATTGTTATATTTTTTTTCTTGTACTGTTATCAATATCATAAATCGTACGGCAAGGTAATGACAAACTAAGTTCCCGTTCACTGCGGCAACCAAAAGCTACTGCAAATGCACATACATACCGACGAGTTATTGTTAGCTAAGTTTGGCTAACGATGTTAGCACCAGATGGAACCACTCTTGAACAAGATATCGTTACTATGGTTTATGGATTTTTCAGCCCCTTATAAGCGTCGAGGAACAAGCACTGATATTTGCCCGAATCACTTCTTCCTTTGTATTTGCCCGAATCACTTCTTCCTTTGGTGGCGGTGTCTGCAAAGTTTCGTGCGTTCCCTTCCTTCAAAACAATCATCTTCCCATGATGCACCGCCACCACGCCTCTATGTGTCGTTTTTGTAACCATGACGACGAATGACGTTCTGTACTCGGCAATTTTGCTTTGTACTTACAGTATGACTGGAAAAAAAAAAAAATAAATACTTAGAGTATGACTGTATATATTGTGCATTATCTTGTGCCGAAAACATTACATATTTAATAGGAAAATGTCAAAAATTACCGGGATACTCTATAAAACTAAGGATGTCCTGAACATGAACTCATTATATACATTATATAGTTCATTATTATTACCATATTTGACCTATTGTGTGGAAATCTGGTGAAATGCATATAAAACAAATACTAACTCTATTTTTAAATTGCAAAAGAGAGCCATAAGGATTATTAATCGATCAAAATATACAGAATCAACACAACCATTATTTATCAAATTAAATACAATGAAATTTTATGACTTGGTTGAGTTTAAAATAGCACAAATAATGTACAAAGTATGATGAGGGTTTTTTTTTCCTTTTCTCCTTCTTTTTTAACTTTTGTTTATCTGCTGTTTGTTTGTATGTTTTTATGTTCAATAAATCAAATCAAATATCACACCTTCCATAAATTATTACTGAAAAAAAAAATCAAATATTGAAATACATTTACTTTTGAACGACAAAAAATTAAAACGTTTAAAAATATATGAATATTGTACGATGCTATGGTTTTACTTCCTGACCGAAAACGTGTTTATTTTTTTAATAAAACGATCTTAGCTACCATCTGAAATATTTTATTTTTAATGCTGTGGTCCATAGCTGCATTTCTGCACGTTTTTATTTGTACAGTCATTTTAGTCTATAGACAATATATCACCATGTTTCAGGCTTCTGCAGGAAAGCCCCAAAATGTCAGGAAAAGCTTACTAGAGCAACTGAAAGTTTGACGGGTTAATCACAGGCACTTCACTTGCTGTTGGCAGGCTCCCGTTTAATGTGAGTTTGAACATGACTGGTTAATTCTGAACACAGCCACATCCCCAGTTGTAAATGAGTGTGCACTCTTGTACGTGAGCTCAATTGTTTCTTTTTATTTACCACCTTGAAAGAATTTTTTAAATTGAATTTTACATGTAATAAGTCATATTGATGGCAAATTTTCTTTTTAATGATTTGCCTCAATCTCATTTTCTACATCAAGAAAACCTAGCTCTTGAACGGGGTGTGTAGACTTTTAGTATCAAATATCAGTTTTACAGCACTGCACACTCCAGCTATATTGATGTTGTTTATAAAAATAGAAGCAAGACAATACTTGCAATAAGGCAGCCGGATTTCAGAACTGTCACATAGAGTAGACTTGCTAACTAGCTCAACCTTTACCGTAACACAGTGCTTCTAACTTATTGTCACACTACCCCAGGAAGAAGAAAATATTTTGTTGCAACACCACTCCCTCCCAACTCTGTCGTGACTGTGAATAGTATAATTTGTCTAGAAAACCGTTCTACGTACACCTTTGCAGAGGAGCTAATATTCCTTGCGCACTCTCGCAATGGCTGCGCACTGCCACCTATTGTATAGGATGAGCAATTACACTTTTTTTTATACTATGACAAAAAAAAAAAAAATTCTCTGGGGTCACACGCAACCCCCCCCCCCCCCCCCCCCCCAACACCCCCCACCCCCAATTACTGTACAGATTAATGGAAGGCAGCAGACAGTTGTTTTGCTGCAGCTAAGACCTGTTTGGTGTTTACGTGTGTGCCCTCTGTTTCACTCGCACTTAACATCATCAGCCGAAATACAGCAAGTGTGCCAAAATGAGTTTGGTCTGTTTTCACAAAGAGTTGTGGTATTTAGTGAGTGCTCCTTATGTGTGAAAGGGAATTGTCTATTGTTGTGGTGGTAAGATGATCTGCTGTATTGTTCAAGTACTAAAGAGCAAATTAACACAAAATGTTTGTTCCTGGTGCAATATTTCAAAGTTTACGTTAAGTTTCCGTATTAAGACAGTAGAGAAGCTGTTTGAACGGAAAGATAAACCAACCAAATGCATGTATGTTGTTAGTCATCACAGAGCTATTTCTGGGCTGCCCTCTAAATCTATCACTTCTCCGAACAGATGCCGTTTTTCATGATGACTAAATCAGTAAGGTAATAAAAGTGGGCAGTAGTCAGCTATCAGCACGTGTAGAACTCGACCGTGTCTGATGGTTTGTATGTCCACTCAGCCCTGCCCCTGGCCTCAGCTGCTCTTTTCCTAGAAGGTCTACACTTCGCATTCAGAGCTTTGCAAATCCACAGACAGCATCCATCTCAAGAGGGAGCCTGGTCACCAGTTTGCAGGAGGCATGGTGGCAGGAGAAGTTCAGAGACTGCCCGAGGGCCAGCACCACCTGAGGTGGCGCTCCAAGACATCACGTACAGACCGGACAGCATCACCCAGCGGCCGCAAGAAGCTCCAAGTCATCATTTGTGTTCTGCTGGTGGAGCTATTTGAAAGATTCACATTTTTCGGCATTGTATGCAACATGATTCTCTTTTGCACCGTAAAGCTCGGCTATGACAACTACTTGGCCGCAACGGTGAACTTGTGCTTCATCGGAGCCAGCACGCTCACGCCGGTGCTGGTTGGCTGGTTTGCTGAAACCTGGCTAGGAAGAACCAAAGTGCTCTACTTGTGCGCTTTGCTCCATTTCTTTGGTAAGATACAGTCACTGTTTGTTTTTTCTTGTTTTTGTTTGAGTTTCAGCTTCTGAATTTCTGTTTTTAATTTCTAAAATTATATACAGTGAAGTTAAGATTGTCAATTGAGGTTTCACTTTCAAGTGTGGATCCTTATGTTTACCTTATGACCTCATATCCAATTAAATTTCAGCCCAGTATGAGCTGATGTTGCATAACTCAATTGCCTTTTTCATAGGCACGGCCATGTTAC
The DNA here is from genome assembly GCF_051991245.1 of Festucalex cinctus. Lineage (NCBI taxonomy): Eukaryota > Metazoa > Chordata > Actinopteri > Syngnathiformes > Syngnathidae > Festucalex > Festucalex cinctus. Next base: position 15,778,151 of record NC_135413.1, read on the forward strand.
CAGTGGTAGCATTCCCTTTTGAAGATTTCTACATTGACACTCATCATATGAGTCATACGTTAGAACCTCAAGAGCAGCAGGCCCTGTTCTACACGGGCCTGCTGGCTGCTGTGTTGGGCATTGGCGGCATCCGGGCCATTCTTTGTCCCTTGGGAGCATACAGTCTGCAGAGCTACAATCAGTACCAGCTACTGGGCTTCTTCAACTGGTATGTGATGCTGCTACAGTTCCTAAAATTGTCCATTTAGTTAGCTGGTAAGCACACATTGGACCTTGAAATTCAGTTCAATGTATCATTTAGTACCGAGACAGAGAAAGTACTTTAAATGTTGGCTACAGTAATTATTGTGGAAATATGACATATTAGCTTTAGGCCTACAATGTCCCTATTTAAGATGTTAAAAATAGGTGCCAATAACCTATACCTCAAATTGAAACAAGCGTTTTCTTCATGTACTTCAGTCAGGAATTTTAGATGGATACTGGAAACCAAAAAAAACAATCCTTGAAGACTTGTGTGATTTTTGTTTTTATTGTGTTTAGGTTCTACTGGCTGGTCAACCTGAATTCCACTGTTGTGTTTCTGGGTATTGCTTACATCCAGCAATCTGTGGCCAAAAATCTGGCTTTCCTAATCCCCTTCACGTCTGCACTGCTGGCACTCATTGCCATACACATGATGCGCAACAAACTCACCTACAAACCCAAGAAAGGTATTTGAAAAAAAAATAAAAATAATAATCAATATTTTGATTTTGTCATGAGAATCTCTTTAGTGACTATTTTCATCTAATCTAATATAATTGCTTAGTCCTTCCTCTTTCGTCATGTATTTTTCTCAACAAAATGTATAATTTACAGCACATAAAAAATAAAATAAAAAAAAAGTTAAAGCAGCCTCACCAATAATTTTGGTAGTCAATTTTTTAGTGTGAGAGGTAAATGTTATTTTTGACCTATATGGCACCTCATCCCAATCTCTTTTTGCTTCTGTCAAAGGCGGATCCTTATTGACCACTCTTGGCGTTTTCTTAAACTCCTTCAAGATGTGCTGCCTTCACTACCGCCACCTCAGTGGAGATGTGCCATCTTGGTTGGACCGAGCCAAGGAGAACAATGGCGGCCGGTACAGCGAGACTCACGTTGAGAACGTCAAAGTCTTGGCCAAGCTCTTCCCTCTTTATGGACTCCAACTGATATACAGAGCCTGTGTCACTCAGGCAAGTCACTAAATCAAGCAAGAGGTCACCAACACAGAGGGCCAGATGAGTAGCTCACCAGTCAGGTGATCATTTGATTAATTAATTAACTCTTTTACTGCCAAACGTTATTAAAAAAACAAAAACAAAAAAAACCCTAGAGTGCCAGCCAATTTTGAGTGTTTTCACTCATCTTTCAAGGCAAACAGAATATTGTGTGCTATGACTACGTAAACATGGTGGATACGGGATACCATGTGAAAGATTGGCTTCCATTCTCTCATTAGAAAAAAAAAGTATGCTTCTACCTTCTTTCGTTCTTTAGTAATCAAATCAAATGAAAATAGGTAATTTGAGTGACACCAAGCTATGGAAAAAATAAGGAGCAAACAAGCTTTTTGTGAAAAGATACATATTTTGGGAGGGAAGCTAGCTAACTACAATGCTACACATGAGTCGGACATTTAAAAGACAAAAAAAACGAGCTCAGAATAAATCCAACATGACAAAATAACACTATTTAAACACAAAACATACTTGCCCATGGTAGAAGAGCTATGGTAGAAGTCTCAGAATTAATGTCCAAAAAGCATTTCGATGTGACGGCAGGCAAACGTGGCTATTGTTTACAAATAGGACTCTCTATACACAGTTGTTATCATGTGAACTCAACTCTCCAGCGTGAACCCACCTGATCTTGTGGTCTGTCGGGTGCAGATTTCTGGACACGTACAGAAAAAATATATAGTTGATGTCATGGCCTGGGTCGCATTGGGTTGCATGCGCCAGAGTTCATGACCTGTTATGTGTCTGTTTAGGTACTGATGTAACAAGTGTGTTTGCAAAACGTGATATTCGTGATGTCAACCTTTAATCCTGTAGGTGATGTCTGGACCTATGTGATGTCGTTCTTTAGTCCTTTACGATTCACTCTCTGTGGGTGCAATCTGAGAATTGTGTGTGGTTTGCCGGATTATTGTCCAACTGTCCTGTGTAGAGCGTCTCTGAGTTTCTGCCTCTCGATGTGAATAAATGGAGAAAATCTTTGTGTCTGCGTTTGGGATCCAAACCTTTCAGTACACACCAGATGACTTCAATTCACATTGATGGCAGTACTCGTTGGGATTTCTGTTCACATTAATTAATGTTAACGGCAGGAAAAGAGTTAATTGTAATTCATTCACAATTCAATAATGTATTTGATTAATTATTATGTATATCGTATTGTTGAATATCATTAATATATTGCTAATTATAACAAATTTACATACGTGTATATGAAACTGGTAGCCCTTCGCAACAGTCCCCAAAAAGTAGCTCTCACTTTCATAAAGTTTGGTGACCCCTGCTGGAAAGCGTCTCGACTGCAAAGTAGCCTACAAAGAAGGATCATTTCTGTGCTTCCTGTATTTCCATGCAGATCCCTTCTGGATACTATATACAGACGATGAACTCCAACCTTCACCTGAGTGACGTCCTGTTGCCCATCGGCACGATGAACGTGATCAGCATTTTACCCCTGCTCATGTTGGCCCCGCTGATGGAGTGTGTGAACAGCTTCTCTCTCTCCATGGCAAAAACTCCGCTGGCTCCCACAAGAGTGATCAGTAAGTACTTGCCTTTGCACACCGCGAGTGAATCATCATCTCTATCTAAATATGTCTCTCTTTGTTCTACCTCTGTTGTCCTCCCTCTCCTCTCTTGAAATGACTTGTCTTGCAACTTCCAATCTTGCAGCCCCCTGTCTCATCACCTCACCCTATCTAATCTACAGCTCTGGGACATGCATGTGCAGCTCTGTCCGTCCTGGTGGCTGGTTTATCGGAACTGCACAGGAAGGGTTTCCCCCTGGTGGAGCAAACCCTCTCCGGGAAGGTTCTGCAAGTATCGTCCATGCCGTGTTTCCAGCTGGCGCCGCAGTACATCCTACTTGGGCTGGCTGAGGCTCTGGTCACTCCAGCATGTGAGTGAAAGGCAGACCAGTGCGGAGACTTGCCGGAGCAGCATAACCGAATGCTTCTGCTTTCTGTGGCAGGTTCCCTCATCTCTTTCCAGCTGACTCCTGGGCACATCCGAGGAATTTCCCTCCACTTTCTCACACTGTCCTACGGAGGAGGCTGCTTCTTAGGAGCTATCTGCATTCAGATGGTCTACTTCATGTCTGGAGGTGAACACATGCTCATAGAGGCAGCACTTTAAATCCTTCAAGGTGGAATAAATGTAATTTAAAACATAGCAATGCTTGACTGCAGGTTCCTTTTACCCAAGCGTCCTGCATGATGGAAATTTGGAGAGATTCTTTTTCCTCATGGCCACACTGATGACAATAAATACTTTGGTGTATTGGAGTATATCTCACAGGTACTGGAATTAAACAAAAATAACACATACAAGTATAACCACCAGGTCTGTCTTCAAGATCCTTGTATGACAGCGTGACATTTGCATTTTGCATTGTGGGGAGGGTCAGTTACAGACTGCAGTTGTCATGAGGAAGGAGTCTCAAATAGGCCAAATTCACGCAGAAGGTGGTTGAAATGTTACAGTGGTCATTACCTCAACCTCAAAATTCTTATTGTAGTAGATTTTTTTTTCCTCATGCTGAGTGCATAGTATCTTTTGAAGGGCAACAGACACTGTTGAGGAGGGGAATCACCGGGGGGGCGGGCATGTGGGGTCTTTTGACAACAAAAACAGCCAAGGCACATCCACCTTTATAGTAGTATCTCACATAAGTGAGTACACCCCTCCCATTTTTATTATTTTTGTTGAACAAAAACGAAGAAATTACACTTTGCTTCAGGATGTCAACTTGTTAATGTCTAGCTTTTTTTTTCTTTTTTTTTTAAGAATGTGAATTTATTGCCCCATCAAAATAGTAACTGGCAACAAAAGTGAGTGAAAATATGTGCCAAATGTCAGGTTTTTTTGTGTGTGTGTGGCCACCACTAAATAGTTTAAATATTGGTAGTTGTTCTCATTTTTGTGAGATACTGCATGCATTATGCTGTAGAGAAGAGCATGTCATATTTACGTATGCCAGTATTTATTGCTAAAATATACTATTGTAGAGAAAGTTATGATTATCGGTATGCCATTTGTTTTGAAACCTTCTTAAAGAGTGCTTTCCTCTACCAGGTACATGGATCTGAGTGTGCGGGGTAAAGCGCTGACTATCAGCCCACTAACGGAGAAGCTTCTTCAGTACAAAGCTTGCCTGCGGTACTATGACACAATGGACCTCTCGTGCACAAACAATTCTTATGATTCCATCATCTGACAGACTTGAAAAGTCATCTCTGCACTCTGCGGCGCTGGCGCCGCTTACTGCTGTGTCAAATTAAATGACTTTTGTTGTTTTATGGTGATTGGTGAAGAACTGTCAATGTATGCGCGGGCTATACGAGAGTCATGAAAATAGTTCAATCGGAATAGCCAGACTGCATCCAGTATGCGCATCGTCTGTCTTGACATTGTTGTTTATGCACTTTAAAATGGCAACAGACCTCATCTGCGATGAAGAACTTGTTTAAAAGTACTAGGAACTTGTTTTTAATCAATGTGTTTTTTTTGTTTTGTTTTGTTTTTTTTAAGAGAGAGCTCAGAATTATTCATTCGGCAGTCCTATCGATTCACCATCTTATCATCATTGCGCTCTCTTTTTTTCCAAAGTGTTGCGTAAATAAACTATCACAACTACTGTTTTAATTTACATGAATGAACTCCATCATATTAAATCGTGATGTTTGTTTATATCGATCTCTGCATATTCCATGGCTGTAACATGGAATAGATCATGTGACATGTAAACAGGTGGTAAGAAACCTTCATTTGAAACTATCTCAATCCGAATTACAAAAAAAAAAAAGTCAACATAAACCCGGCTAAGTGTGTAATGTTAAGTCAGTGTGGCTGCATTGCAATATTGTACCTCATAGCTATTGATGGGGGATGATGCATTGCTTAGTTATGTCCTCGTGAGAAATGTGGTTTTCATTCCAGGCAAAACACTACCTCTTTTGTCCATATTGTGCCGCCATAATCAACGAAAATTGAAACTTGCTTTGTGTGGCTTTAATGATGATATAGAACTGCCCTATTTGTGAATATCTTGAAACAATGTGATGTTTGTCTCAAAAGTAAACGCGTATGCCAGCCGATCCTCAACATCCACAAGCAGAATTGAAGATTTACAAATGGAAAGTCATGATAAATGCATAGCCTATTAAGAAACACATGAAAATTTGTGGATATGAAAGACAACTGAAAATTGTGCATATATTTGTGTGAATATTTTTGAGACAAACCTCTCCCCATATTAAATTAAAAAATTTCAAAAGCTTTCTGGTATTCCCAGGCCAAAATAATTAATGTTGCAACAACACCATCTTATTGGTCTATAAGTGTCACTCCCACATACAACCAGGACAGTACAATATAGGCAATGTTTTATGTATTTATAACATAACTGGCAAATAAAATAATATAAACAATACATTTTAAAATTAGATTTAATTGTGACTATTACTAAAATGAGATAAAAGATTCACGTTTCCATTTAGAATATATTACTCTATTTAAATGTTATTAACAATAAAATCGGTTTGTAAGTCAGCAAAATTTGAATTATTTTATCAGTACATTTATTAATAAACTATTTTTAAACTCATCTACGAAGTACTTGCGTCCTGTCTATTTTAAAAAGCACAGCCTCCCACAGCCCCTTGAATCAGTGGGGTGCTGGTGTCTGTGGATCTCACTTTGCTTTATCTATCCTTCCCTCCTTCCTCTCTTTAGTTTTTCCTCTGGTCACTTGAGATCTCAATTTATTGGAGGTTTGAGGTTTCTGGGGTTGGCATAAGACTCTGGTTTTGTAACCACGCAGGAGGGGTTTTGTTGGTGCTGGATTTCACTTTGATGGATTGGATGTACTGGCTTCCATGGATCTCACTCTGCCTTATCGATCCTTCCCTCCTTCCTCTCTTTAGTTTTTCCTCTGGTCTCTTGAGATCTCGCTAAATTTGCTGGAATTTAGAGGCTTCCGGGGTTGGCGTAAGACTATGATTTTGTAATCATGGGGAAGGCAGGAAGTGTTTGGTCGGTGCTGGATTTCACTTTGATTTATCTTTCTTTTCTCTTTATTTTTTTCTGACCTTTTCTCTGGTCTCCTGACCATTTAAACCTCACGACTCTGGCAAGATTCTGAAGTACCTGGTTAAGGCGAAGGGTAATGGGATATTTATAAGGCTTTAGGTGAATTAATGAGTATAAATTTATACGTATTTGCACGCACACGCACGCACGCACGCGCACGCACACACACACACACAAAAAGAGAGAGCAATGATGATAAGACGTTGAATCGGTAAGACTACCGAATGAACAATTCTGAGCTCTAAAAAAAAAAGAAAGAAAAAAAAAAGCGAAAGTTTGCCCACCTCTGATCTAGTGTATCTATGCTGACCCAACCTAATGGATGTATTTGATCATGTTTCAAAGAAAAAAAATCATTTTAACTAATCTGTTAATGTATTAAATAAAATGTTTTTAAGTGTCCATTCGGAGGGAAGTAGCCCCAAAACTACAAAGACGCTCCGAGCAGAACACCAGTGGTGCTTGGTTGCCATGGAGACAAGAGCAGCCTTGACTGTCTGCGAACAGGAAGAGGAGTGTCGCTTTTCTCCTGTTTTGTTTGCGCTAGCCATCACTCTTTAAAGAATGGACATACCAGACACCATAAGAAGACGTTTGGAGGAGTTTTCTCGTAATGTCTTTGTGGACCAGAGTCAATCTCCAACGAAAGATTGCTACACGTCGTCAGCACACGGTAACACCAACACGCAGCTAGCATAGCAGCGAGCTAACATGACTAACGATCGGAATGCTGTTTGTTTGGATAAAACTAGTCTTCCAATGTAGCTTTAGGCTCAGCAACTACAAGAGTAACCTCTCGGTGTCTGTTTTTTTTAATTATTATTTTTTTCAGACAAGCGCGTTCTGTCAAGTCTACCCCTCCAGATGTCTCTGTTCTTTAACATGTGGTTCTTCCCCCTGTGGTGGATCAGTGAGATTGTCATGCTGCACTTCAAAGTACGAGAGAACGTGTGGACGGCTTACGTCAACTTATTGTCTCTGAATATGAATAAAAGTGCGTTTAGCTATTAGTATTCTATTTTAGACGACATGTTTGTCAAGACAAGTACAGTAAGTTTTTAATAACATGCAAGAAAGACAAAAACAAGAAGTCAATGTTTATGATAATGCACCCAAATAAGTCCACTGAGCTAAATAAAGCACTTTTAAACACTTTATAAATGTAAAGGAGCACCAAAAAAAAAGTGTATTAGATATGCATCTTTAAGAGGTGGGGCTTGGTTAGGTTGGATGGCATTTGACATTAGAATGCACACCAACTTTACAGGGGATTTACAGGAAGGACAACACAGAGATTCTACCACATACTTATTACAGTATATACATTCTAAAACATGCATTTTCGATTCAATTCATTGTTTCTTAACAATATTTCTCTTTCTTTTTTTAACTAGTATTCTGCTTTGCCAGAGTACTACAAGTTCATCCTCGTGACTGTCCTCATCCTGATGACTGTGATTGAGGCCATCAGGCTTTATCTTGGCTATGTGGGGAACCTGCGTGAAAAGGTAGCAGTGCACATCAGCAATAAAATTCATTTTGAGAATGCATTTACTTCAATGAGCACAAGATAGCTAAACGATATTGATTATATTTTCTTTTTGTGGAAGGTGGCAGAGTTGGCTGGATTTTGGCTGCTGAGCATCTTGCTACAGTTGCCACAAATCCTCTTCCAGCTTTTCAATGAGGCCATTCTCGTACAGCCCCTCGAGAGAGGCATCCACATCGTTTTAGTGCTTTTCATCATCACTCAGGTTTGCTGCTGCTTTTAATCGTGGGACGTCAGTACTCCTGTCATCTCCATTGTTGTAAATGAGTGAGTTACTTGAGTTAAACTCCTTTTTCCGCTTGAATCTTCTAGGCTGTTGCTGGTTTTGTGGCTCTTCGGAACTTGGTCAGACATACAGAAAGTCAATTCCATCTCCGCCAGTTCGACTGAAACGTCACACACATTAGGACACATCAAAACACCTCAAACGTCCGAGAGTCTGTAAGCACAATGTCAGATTATGGTTTTGCAAAATATAAATAACGGATTTATTAAGAGAAAGCATATTTATTTTTGTATTGTCAGCAGCTTGTAATGTTGTTTTGGTATGTTTGTAAATAATAATAAAAACATGCAACTTTTGTATATTGTTTATTAAATGTATTTGTCATTAAATGTTATCCTCACCCATATGATTTTCCCATCATGACAATTATTTTTGTGTATAATTTCAATTTTAGACATTCAAGTGAAATTGTCAATTTATCTTAGAATAGGTTAAACCACACCATCCATATATAATGACGTCAGCATAAATGGCATCCTGTTAGATCAGTGCTTCTCATGCCCCCCATGGAAGAAGAAAACATCTCGCGCTGTGTGCAAAGCGCGCATGCTCAGTGCAAACAAAACCCCTACACCACCGAGCGAACGCTCCCTAAGCACACTCTGCCAATGAGGGCGCCACTGCCCCCTAATGTAGTGGAGGTGCAATTGCACTTTATTCTGAGACAGTAAAAAATAAATAAATAAAATAAAAAAGCATGTTCCCTGAGGTCAAACGCGGCCCCCTTGACGAAGCCTCGCGCCCCCGTGGGAGGGGCCACTATTTGAGAAGCACTGTTAGATGTTTTCCCATGTTCCTTCAAGTCCATTCAAACACTGATCAGAATTTCTGCAATCCCCACATTGTACTGTAAAGTGCCGCAGACTGGGACGGTCTTGTGGCAACTGGCCTCTCTGGAGCAGTGCCATTAGTGACCTACTATTCCTGCGTTTGGGGGCCTGATATCCTCAGCCTAACAGTGACACTGACTCACCTCAGTTACTGTCATGTCACTCTGTGGATGTGGACAGCTTTGAAACAGGAGGTAAACCACTCTTTGGTCTTCTCTCTTCTGAAGTCGAATTCCTCGGGGGTATATCACTTTTTGGTTTTCTGTCTTCTGAAGTCGAATTCCTCGGGGGTAAATCACTTTTTGGTTTTCTGTCTTCTGAAGTCGAATTCCTCGGGGGTAAATCACTCTTTGGTCTTCTGTTTTCTGAAGTCGAATTGTTCGGGGGTAAATCACTCTTTGGTCTTCGATCTTCTGAAGTCGAATTGCTCGGTCTGTGGGAAAATTAAAACCATGCAAAAAAAAATTAAATGAAAAAGAATTTGCCTCAAATAACACACAAACTGTCACCTTAGCATGATATTGTGCAAGATATCAGTGCATCTTGTTAACCTTCAATTAAGGAGGTCTGTAAATTAGCCAAGCATTAGTACATAAGTCACTGTCCTGGTTACTTCGTACAACATGGGTAAGTCAATAAGATGAAAATAATAATGGCATGTGTGCCATAAATTAAACATGGAAATCCTTTCTGTGTTTGCAAATGAGAGCTAACATTCTTTGCAAACTTTCTGACAATGAGTGCCACTGCCACGTACTGTAGTGGATGTGTAATACCTTTTTTTTTGGTCAGTAATTGAGTATATAAAAAGGTGATGCAAAGAATGACAGGAAACCCATCCATTGGTCCATAATATTTAACAGTTTTTACCTACGTCCTTGGAGGTCTGTGTATCTTAGTACAGGCATTATAAAATGAGGGTGGGAAAGGGGCTTTCTTTGACAGATTTCTGAGATGAGATCTCGACGGTTCATCTCTCGAAACGGTAGATGTTTCAGCAAGGAAACTGAATAAAACACAAAAAGGTATATAGTTCTTGGTTTACACTACTACAAACTTCAACCACATTCGTAAATTAATTAGAGATGTGCAACGATAATATTTTTTTAATCAGATTAATCACATCTTTAAATTCTGATTATTCATGATTAATCACTTAATTAAAAAGGCCTTTTTACCAACAATTTTTTGCCTGACAAATTTTAAGAGCACCTCGTAAGTGTTAATTCTTTCGGCATTTAATGTGATGAGGACTTCTTCAATATTTTTTTTTGTTCCACTGCACACGCTCGTTCTCCTCTTTTTCTAATCAGTTAATTACTTGCATAATTTAAAATGGAAAAAAATTCAATTACAATTTCAACTATTATAATCCACAATTACAAAATCAGCATAAACGTAAACAAAGGTTATTAAAATACTAATTTTGAGTTTCTTAAATTTATACATTTGCACATTTAAAAAAAAAAAATTAAAATAACTAATTTAATACATTTTGTTTCATACAAAAGGAACATGCATAATTATAGTGCTTCAAAGAATTTTATTTTTCTTAATTTTCACGTTTAGACAATTTCTTGTTTTGTACCAAAAGTCCTAATCGTGATTGCATTTATTACCTAAATAATTGTGCTTTATGTTAATGCATTGTAGTTATGTTTATTGCTCAAACACAACTTGTGCTACCTTTAACGCAACCATTGGCCGTCAGCTAAAGGATCATCTGCGGTCAAAAATTAATAGTGTGATTAATCTCTTTTAATACATGATTAATGTGATCATTTTTTGTGATTAATTAATTAGTTAACACTTTAACTTTGACATCATTAAAATTAATACCCCTGTGAGAGTCTAAATGAGAACTGAACATTATTGTCTTTGTAAAGGCATCGTTTGTGGAACAGCACGTGCATTAAACTACAGAGCTTGACCTAATATCACCTAATAACATTCAAAATTCAATTTAATATTGTGGCTTGTGCAATACACATTACAATGGCAACTTTAAAGACCAACCTTCAAAGTCCGCTTCGCTGATATTTTGCCATTTGTTGTTGTGCATTTCTGCAAGCGCAGAGGGCAGATCCTGGTGGACATAATAACGATTTGGAGTCACAGAGGAATTTCTGTCTCTGTGATGATCACTATCGTCACTGGTGCTCGACGGCAGGTGCCTCGAGGGAACGATGTCAAACATGGGACGATGACTGAAATGAAAAAGACATTTGTGAAGCTGTCTAAACTGACAAGAGAAACATAATTGGCCGTCCAAGTTTTACCTGTCAGATGTTGCATCGATGGGTGATAGCCCTTAAAAAAGGCACAAATTTAAAAACGTGGCACTTGCGAACCAAACCGTGGCGGATGCAGCACTCACGAGAGTCGAAATTCTGCTGCTGCTCTTGATGGTGATAATAACGTTGACGACGATTTTGCTGCTGTTGCTCCCGATGATGACGATCAGGATGCTGCTGCAGCTGCAGTTGCTGCTGATGGTAATTACGATGCTGCTCCGGATGATGCAGATATTGACCGTGATGTTGATCCCGATGATATCGCTGCTGCTGCTGCTGCTGGTGATGATAATGTTGCTGGTGCTGAGAGTTTTGCTGTAGATGATGATGAAACTGTTGATGATGAAGCTGCTGCAGCTGCTGCTGGACCGGGTACAAAAATCTTGGAGGACGTTGAAGAAGAGCGCTTAAGTGCAGCAGCTTGGATGAGTATCTCCACTGTCTGTCTCTTTGTTGGTCTGCTTTAAGCAAACGTCATCAGACACGGACACACAACTGTCACGACTCATTCCAGTACATATTCACATTCCTTTGAATGAGTTTATGCACTGCAAAAGTGGTGCAATATATAATATATATAAAGCAATATACAAAACGCACCTTTGAGAGGTGAAAAGGCTGTATAAGGGTTGAGGCTTGACTTCTTACGACGCGCCTCTGCTTCTGCCCTCATGTCTTCACGTCGACTTTTAACCTAAAACAGCGCAGTGGAAAACTTCAGTCTAACTTTCAGTGAAAAACATTAAAAACGAGTTGAAAATAGCCAAACTATCCTCTAGGTGCTAGAGCAGCAGTACCTTGACTTGTGAGTGCAACCGAGTTTTCACATTTCAAGTTGTCACCCAGTCGTTTTTTTTTTCTTTTTCTTTTTTGCATTTTTTGCCCAGGTGTAGTTTTTGTTTTGTTGTTGTTGTTGTCGTTTCAAAAGTGTATTAAAAGTATTTTAACCATTTTTTTTTTTTTTCACTCACTCAAACACGCACACAAACTTACATGGGGAAGCGAACCCACGCCAACAGGCACCGAAGGCAAGTGACGGTTCCACTTCTCCACCTGGAGCCCAAACTGCATGTTCCATTCTTCACATACACAACACGCACAGGACGTCACATCCGCAAACGGCGGGCAATTCAAACCCGAATTGGGGCTCCAGGTGGAGAAGTGAAACCATCACTTGCCTTCAGTGCCGGTTGGCGTTGGTTCACTTCTCCGCCTGGGAGACCATGTGTGACTTAAATGATGTAAGCTTGTGTGAGTGAGTGAGTGAGTGAGTGAGTGAGTGAGTGAGTGAGTGAGTGAGTGAGTGAGTGAGTGAGTGAGTGAGTGCTCAAAAAAAAAAAAAATTCAAGCCTGAATTCTGCCTGAAAACTACTGGCCAGAGGCTTGCAGGAGTACCCATTGAGAATCTACTTAGTAGAAGATGTTTTAATCATAAATTGTCAAAAAGGCTATTGTAAAGATATTTTGGCCAAATTGTCAAAGATAGCAGCTTTAAGTCAAAACTTAGGTTGGGACATTGAATGTAAGTTTCATGTTAATTAATTTACCGGCTAATGTGTTGGTAAATTGTATTAAGTGACAATAGTGATGAACTTCAATACCTTGTGAGGTTCAAAGCCTTGCCAAAGGGTCACATGACTGATCGCCAGATGACGAGTATCTACTGTAGTCACACTTTTCCTGTCTGGAATATTTACCTTGACAGGCAAATGGTTGACATAGAAATGTAGCAATGTGAATTCCATTCAAGACCTGATACGCTATATCATATATTCCATATGTCATACCTCCCGTTTTCTTCGGTATCTTCTAAGCGGCCTTTCTTGGTTGCTGTCTTGCGCATTCTCATGCGGCTCCTGCAAAGGTCCAAACGTTTGACAACCAGTTTTTGCGGAATAAATAAATGAATGTAATCTTGTCCTACCATCTCTGTGATGTCTTCAGGTTGCATCCTATTTTTCAGCCTGTCTCTTTCTTTGCGAGTCATTTTCTTCTTACTTTTGACTGGATATAGCTTTGGGGAGAGGAACAGCAGATAAACATATTTGTGTTCAACTTTATTCAAATCTGATTATAACTTGACAAACATAGAAAACATATATCCTTTGGAGTAAATTGTCATCATATGTACCTCTGCGTCTACAGTTTCCGTCTGTGCAAGCAAATGTAATGGAAGTCCATCAGAATCGGAACTATTGGAACCACTGGTGCTGCAAATGCAAAAAAAAAAAAAAAAAAAGTCACTTTCAGGATGAATTTAATAGCACATATTGATTACAGTCTGCCATGTCCAGTAATTGTCATGAATGATTACTTATCAATGTGATGCAAAACAACTTAATTCTACTTTCTACTTTAAATTCTACTTTAAGGACCGACAATGTAAACAAACGTACAGTGATTGTTTGAGAGGTACATTCACTCATTCATTTGTTAAATAAAAAATTTTCACTTGGGTTTTAGTTTGCGTTAAATCTGTTTTTTGTTTGTTTACTGAATATTAAACATAATAATGTTCTTTAATAAATATAAAGGTTATAGTATTACATTTAGCTTTGATGGACTTTATTGATGGATTGATCATTTTTGTAGAAAAAAAAAAATATGTCTGCGATTAGCTGGCAACCAGTCCAAGATGTATCCCGCCTACTGCCCAAAGCCAGCTGAGATAGGCTCCAGCACCCCCCGCGACCCTTGTGAGGAATAAGCGGTCAAGAAAATGGATGGATGGAAAAAATATGTGTATGCACATTTGCACTTAAGACCCACATTTGTGGATGTGTTTTATTTTACTTGCCGGTAGTATGCTAGAAATTTGGGTAATCTAGGTTTTCTAACAAATCTCCATTTATGTTGAGCACTGTTTTGTATATTGATAGATTGTGACTGAATGTAATATATTCATTACCCAGATTCCAAATCAAAGACAGAGAAGTCAGCGTCCAATTCTTTGCCCAGCTCTCTGACTTCCTCTCTCAACAGAGCTGTTAGTTCTTTTAGGCAGTAAGTCACCTGAAGCGGCATAATTAAACTATTAAAACAGATGCGTGTGTTCGGATCAACTTCATCATGATGAGATGTGCGCTGTTTCCTTACCTTTGTCGGATCGGGATCACAATAGTCAAGTATAGTGTCACAAAAGTAAAAACCCAGGGCCTTAAGATCTTGAGTGGTAAAATGGGTTCCCTTCCTATCACCTGATGAAAATTCATACATAAAAAAAACATCATAAAAGCATCCTCGTCAACAACAAATTCAGAAGATGTACACCAACCCAGTGTGGAACCTCCAAAAGTGGCCTCCATGGTGTAGCTATTTTTGATACCAAGTCTCCACATGGCGACTCGCCCGGTTCCCTCTTTGCTTTTCTGCACTTGGAATTTACAGCACTCGAAGGAGAACTACGGCAAGGCGAGCACGGCGATTGGTGAATGCAACTCTGAGTGTGTGCAGACCAAAAGAAGATCATTTTTGTGACAAATCATACCTTGTCTGTGACATTCTTGCTCAGCATCATAGGGAAAACTCTCTCATGAAGCTTTGGAAAATCATCATCTTGATTGTTACAACCGTACATAAACACATTGTTTTTACGGTTGTGGCCGTGGAAGTCACAGTACAGAACTACGTCTGTCTGCTTCATCAGTCTGAGGAATAAAGACAATAACAGTAACCTCAGAGTTTTGTGTTGGTGGCTCATCAATCAAAGTAAAATATCATAGAAAGAGCATATAATTACTGAATAAGACCTATTTTATGAGATAATATGGTTATTACTAGGGATGTAACGATATCCAAACATCACAATACGATATTATCACAATATGAAGGTATATAAAATAGGATATTTAAAAAAGATCACAATATTGTAAAAAAGAGAGCTCATACTTAAAAAAAAAAAAAAGTGCTTTTGTACATAACAGCAATGCACATAAACCACCTACAATCTCTAATAACAATATTGAGGCACTTACTTGGTAATGCAAGCACACATTGATCGCTTCACAAGCAAATTAGGTTCCCTTCATCTAACAATTAGCATAGATTTTAAACAGAGAAGGCCAAAATATCCCTAATTAAAATTAAATTGCACTAATAAACTAGCCACTAGAGGGTGCTAGAACTGCACAAAGGAAATCAACCTGACTTTTTTTTTAACAGATGTGTTCCTTTTGAATATTGTGAACATGACGACGACGATATTGTGGCAGTTTTAATATCACGATATGACGATATTGTATGACGATATCCATGTTGCCTGCTCAGAAGCCAAGCGAGTGAACCACTACACCATCAGTGTCTTATAAAAAAAAGTTACCAAACCATAAAATACTAAATGATACACAATGAAAAGTGCTCACTTTTCCACCATGTTCCGGGTGTGCCACACACCCGGAAAAGAATCTCTGAGGTTAGTCTTGTAATTCCTGTTGAGGTCCCTGCCTGCTAAAGAGCAGCGGTAATTGCCAACCACCACACCGTCTGGGTTCAGCATTGGTACCACCTGAGGCATATGATAGGGAAGAAGTCTAAAATATCTGGCATGAAGCACTGATACCCCACGTACAAGAAACTGTTTGACCTCTTGGAACTGCATCACTACTACTCTGCATTAAGCAAACAAACAAACAAACAAACAAACAAACAAACAAACACTACAACTATGTTAATTTTGTCAATGAAAACTAAACAAAAATAATTTTGTCAAAAAACATTTTTCACTGGACTAAAACTAGACTAAACTAGACTAGACTAGACTAAAACCCTCATTACTAAACATTAACTTGGACTAAAGCAAGAAGCATTTTTGTCGACTAATGAAGAAGAGACGAAAATGTACTTCAAAAAA
Organism: Festucalex cinctus; assembly: GCF_051991245.1. Lineage (NCBI taxonomy): Eukaryota > Metazoa > Chordata > Actinopteri > Syngnathiformes > Syngnathidae > Festucalex > Festucalex cinctus. The sequence goes on from NC_135413.1 coordinate 15,794,312, forward strand.
TTTGGACTAAAATCTATGGACATTTTAGTTCATGGACAAAAACGAGATGAAAATTTATATGGTTTTGTAAAATGCCTCCGCTATCTGTCACTGTGACAATGTCATGTGACACACAGTGACACAGCCCCTTTCAAATCTGCAGCTAGCAAGTGCAACATGCACAAACATGGGACAGACAGGATGTGGATTCATGGTGAAAAGTTAAAAAAAACAAAAAAACAAACAAAAACAAAACAAAAGTAAATTATATTTATAATGAAACAATCCAACGACTATAACTTTCCAACAATAATGTTAATCCGACCGCTAACTAATGCCGGCTAACTTACTACCTCATAGCATGGAGCCATAGTAGCAATTTGGTGATATACTGTAATTGTGTGTCAAGTTGTTTTTCATTAAAAAGATGTGAAAATTTTACGTGAAATAGTTTTAGATCTGAAATGTTCAACATTCAACTATAACGTTCTAACAATAATGTTAATCGGACCGCTAACTAATGCTGGCTAATTTACTAGCTCATAGTATGGAGCCATAGTAGCAATTTGGTGATATACTGTAATTGTGTGTGAAATTGTTTTACATCAAAAAGATGTGAAAATTTTACATGAAATGGTTTTAGAGCTGAAATGTTCAACATTATCTGGTGACAAAAAAAAAATGCAGGGATTAAATGATTGTAGTTTTACTCGACTAAGACGTTGTCAATTTTATTGACTAAAACTAGATGAATGAAATTATGTTTTCTTGGACTAAAAGACTAAAATGCTAGATTTATAGTCAACTAAAAATGGACTAAATAAAAACGAGACGAAGTTAACTATGATAAAAACTAACATGCGTGATTGAAACTGGACTAAAACTGAGACTAAATTTTAAAATGTCCCGTAAAATTAACACTAACTACAATTAAGATCAAGCGACACATCCCCCATATATTGAACCATACAGTTATATTTTGAACTTGCTCACCTTAAAAACAAAAGTGTCCCGCAGAAGTTGCGCATCATCCGAGTTCCCCAGCAGGAAGTCCAAGAATCCCTCCATCAACCAGGATGCATTAGTTTCTCCTGGGTGTACTCTTGCCGTGACCACCACAGCCCTCTTGGATTTGACCTCTTCTTCTTTATCGCCAGCCCGTGACGTTACTGTTAGCACGTAGACTGCGTTTCCAGCTAGACTGTGGCACAGGACTCGTACTTTGCAGTATGAAGCCACTGCTTGGTTGGATGAAATACGTCTGAGATAGCGCTGTAGATGTGAATAGGTATAGGGGTAGCAGTGGGCGAAGTAGCAGGTGTCAGATTCGTATGGGAACTGGAGAGTCCATGAGAGGGAGTACAGGGTCCTTGACTCATTTGGTTCCCTTGCAGTCTGAATTGGGACAGACATGGAGCTCTATGAGACATAGGCTACAGTCAGTAGCTCACAAAAGTGGCAACCTGTGGCCAAACAGAATATTGACACTTTTGACACTTTCTGCTGTTAAACTATAGGGAATGACCAATTATCGGCCAGGCCGATTTCGCATTTTGATATCGTCATCAGTCTTTTTATGAATCTGGAGGCCGTAGTTGGTATCTCATTGAGCGGTGAATGCTTGCGAACGTAGCGAATTTGGGGTTTTCATCAGAATTTGTAAGATGTTTACAGACAGTGTTTACTTGTTGGAAAAGAATTTTGAGCATGTTGTTCAGACAATTTTTCACTTTTTACGAAAATCTTTTGAAAGCTTTTACGAATACCCCAAATTGACCACATTTGCATACATTTGTCGCTTACTGAGATACAGGAAACTTTTCATTGATGTATTTATTTAAATTTCCACTTAATAAAAGATGATCCTGACACTGGAAACTCCCTACACTTTATTTATTTATGTATTTATTTCTTAAGAAATTATGTTGAAATTTTGGAGAAATGTATTTACTTTAAGAAACTTTAAGAAGCTATTTACTTGCTTACATGTTAATTTAGTTTAACACATGCTGATGACCCTGGAAGCTCCCTGCAATTTTTGTTATAATTTTTAAACAAAGTGGTTTATATTCCTTATATGTTTACAATTAAAATAAAAACCTTTAAAGTGTTGAAAATTTGAAAAGATGTTTTAATATTTTTTTTTTTATTTTACTGCAAATTAATATTGGTTTGAAATATAGGTTATTGGCCTCCTTGACTACTAAAAATCTGTATTTGTATGGGCCCTGAAAAAAACCCCATATCAGTCCATTGCTATTACACTATGTATAATTATTTTTTAAAACCACTCCTGTTGCCAGATTTCCCAAGGGTAAAATATACCATGTGAGGAAGCTCCAAAGTGTTTGGGGTATTTAAAAAAAAAAAAAAAAAATTAAACTAATATCGAGCCACCAACCTGACTGCGGTGGTATGTGATGTTGGAGCCTGTACGTGTCCATCCAACAGCGTTCTCCTGAGCAGATCTCTCGGAGTAGAACAGAGGCTTCATGCCCTGGGTGTAGAGGCTGCGGCGTTTCATCAAGTTGACAATAGTAAGGCGGTAGTCCACCCCAGCTTTCATGTTCCTGACTCTGAAGTAAAACCACTGCGTATGCTTGCTGGTGTACATGTCTGTGCGTAAGGTGAGTTCATAATCATAGGGACCCCTGAGCAGGAGACGACATATACATTAGGGTAACCACAAAGTAAAAATGATGAAATGCTATGAGACTCACACTTGCACAGCCTTCTGAAGGTTTCCACTCTCAAATCGTGATTCAAACTCAAGTGTGAGGTCTGTCTGGTTGACGTCGTTCGAAGAAGAAGAGGTGCTGTTCACAGACACTCGTGAACCTCCAACACGAGAACATGTGAAGTAGGGACACTTGTCGGCTTAGGAAGAATGGGAAACAAAAGATGTCAGGAATCCACTTTTTATAAATGTTTTCATCAAACTAATCTATTGTTTTTCAAAGCAGCTACGACAGATCAGCTAGCTGCCATCTTCATTTTACTTCATTTAGCTTTAGGAGCGTTTCTCTTGTAACAATCTTTCATGCGTATCTAATGTCAGGTTGCACCTATTTTTGTTTCACTGTCATTCTTATATTTTATTCTCTCAATGAGCACTGAATTCTACTGTTATTCCATTTACTTTATTGTCACTGTAATTTTTCACCCAGGTATCAATAAAGTATTCCGATCAAAAACTATTCTTGTGTCCAAATAAGTAATTGACAAGGTGACAGATATTCATGTAATGTGTCTCTGGTCAAAATCAACACTCACCAACCACAGACACTTCATTAGGAACATCTGCACAAATAATTTTCTGGCTTTACAAAATAGTCATTTTGATTGATGAGTTATCTAAACAATGTTTAGTGTTGGGATTTATCAAATACTGAGAGCTGTTTCTAGTGTTTTGGTGATCTAATTTGTCTACATCTATTGTACTTAAGTAGCCTCTCGAGGTGAATTCATATTTCGAAGCATGTTGTTATAAACATTATGATCTTTATAAAGGTGTTCTTCGCTCTAAAAAGAGAATTGTTGAACCAATTTAAGATTAAAAATTAAATTGTTGACAAACTTTAAAAAAAAAAATATCGCTTCAATTGGTAACACAAGCTTGAATTAGTCCAATATGAATATATTAAGTTTAATGAATTATGAGTTCATGAAACTTAATATATTCACCTGAATTAAGTTAATCTAAAGTGAGTCCAATCCAAAGTATTGAGTTTAAGTTAATTCAGTCGTTTGTAACCAATTGAAGCATTTATTTATTTATTTATATTTTTTTTAAGTTGGTCAACAATTCAGTTTCTAATCTGATGCTGCTCTCATTTTGGCTCTCATTAGCTTTGGACAATGAGTAAACGAAAAATATTCACAATTAGTGTACAGCAGAGGTCACCTACCTTATTAAACCTGAGAATTAATTCTTTGGTGACCCCTGCTGTACAGTAATGTAACGTTACCCCGGTCAATGCAATAGACAACTTGTCTTCTCTCCTCCCCAGGTGGAAAGGGCGCCTTTTCGTCGTCACTTGGCTCGTAGAAAGGTTCAGGCTTTGGAGGGTCCCACTCTGAGATACAGAAATGCAGTATGAATGTTACATTGACAATCATCAGATTTCTTATGGACTATTTGGGGGTATGTTACATTACCTATGTGATGGATTGTATTACCGATGACCTCACACTCTTCTGGCCAACGCGGGGTGGAGATAGATGGGAATTGAACCAGGTCCAGTGGCGCTCGAAGACTAAAAACTGGGCGTCCACCATCAAACTCTACACGCAGCTGCCTGGTTCGCAGTCTCTGAGTAATTGATACTAAGGAGGCACAGAAATCATCTCTTCATTTTTTTCTGAGCTCTTGTTCCATCCATCACAAATTGACTGCAGGCTATACTTAGCATATTTAATCATGGTCAGACATTAGGCTTGAGGGCCACTTTACAAATATTTAAACCAGTCTCAGAAGAATCCAATAAAGTAATCTCTTTACATTTGGGACAGTAAACAAATGAAACCACCTTACACTGCTTTTTCACTGCTACATCCTCCCTGTTCTCTTCTTTGTGGGACTCATTGTCAGATTTGTCCAATTGGCAGGTGTTCCACCAATTTCTGATCACAGGGGCAGCGGCCATGGCTGATGTTTTCCCTGTCTAAATTGCAAAATATAAAGCATGTCTATCAGTATACCAGATGCCATAAACTGACAGGCCTGCACCACAGTGTGAGAGGTTTTATTATTTAGGAACATCAGAAAGGGCTAAACATTAACAAAGACAAAATATTGATGGTATATAGAATTGTCTCAGAAATCTTTCATGCTCATGCAGATATTATGGTAATTGTGAGAATGCATAGCAAGTCAAGCATTAAAGAATATATACAGAAGTTGAGTCATGTTTCACACGTCTAAAAAAAAGAAAAAGACCTTTTTACGCGAGAAAATTACAAGATCATGTACACAGAAAAGTGTTTAAGGGACAATGGTGGCACTGCCACAAGATCCTAGCACTTACTAAATGTGGCAGATGTCATCCCCATAATGCTCACAGCCCCTTGGTGGCATATTTGCATGATATCTGGGGATGGCTAAGATATGTTTCGAATTCTTTAGCATTCAGCCTGGTAATAGCATATTTTTGTTGTCCGCTTTCTCTTCTGTTGCTACGTCTATGAATAGAGAGCATTCATTATACAATATATGAAATACACAATTAACAAAATAGCTACATTGACAGTGTTTTTAAAATTGAAGCACAGAAAAGAGTAGCTGTAGTTTATTTACAATAAATGGTGATTGACACAGAATGATGCAGCGATGATGTCACACTATTTATATTTTGTAGATATAAATATTTCAAAGCAATTACTAAACTGTCCAATCAGATTGAACTGATGTCATTCCCTATGCTGCTTGAATTGAAGACATTCATTTCTACTGCATCATGCTTAACTGAGAGCAGAACTATGTGCACAAGTACAACCACAATGATAAGCACATTTTTGAATAATTTTCCTCTTCTGTAATTTTAACCAAAAGTGCACATTATTCTATATGTAAAATCAGAATAGTGATAGTTTCATATTACTCTCACAGGTGTAGCCAGCTACCTAAAGCTGAGGCTGGTGATTAAACAAATGGCTAACAAACTTACACATAAAGTGACGGTAGGATCCCTTTCAGCATATTCAAGTTTTTGACTGTAAATGTAGAGAAATAAAATCATTTAAAAATCAATATTTAACACAAATATGGCCAAATGAAACAGGTCAACTCGTTTATCATGTAAAAAAAAAAAAGCTCTTGATCCGCCTACAAGTGTTTTTCTGCCCATTAGGTGCAGTTGCTAAGCTAGTATTTAATTATACTTTTGAGACTTACCTAGCTTAACGCTGCATTTCAGTCCCAGAAAGACAGAAAGAAAGGGGGGGGTCAGGCTTCATCGAGCAACAAGCTGTTACCAAGCAACCGATGTCGGGCCAAGCAAGCGCCGCGATACTGCCACCTCTTTTGTTAGCTAGGTCATTCTCGTAAATTCAACAAAAACGCTCAGTTCCCATTGAAGAGTAACAGTACTTCGCTTAGGTTTACGAACATTTTGTATATGCGACGTGATAATCGTCTAAGGTGGATACATGATTTAATTTATGTTATCAGACATCTTCGGGAACAATGGCTGTTGTTTTTTGTACTACTAAATATTAACGTAATTTCCATGCATATACAGTAAAGGCGCTGCCCATCTGTTCCTATGAATTAAAAATGTCAGTGATTGTTAGATAAGGTCCCAGGGATATTCATGTAGTCCTTGGGGCTCCATTGTTGGTGACCTATCAACACCTGCTAGATTATTTTATATTTGATATTCTTTCTCCCCCTCAATTAACCCATTACAGAAGTAAATCAACAAAAGTATTCACTATTAAAACTCTTGAAGACTTGAATAATTTTAAGTTAAACAAGGCCTGTAAACCTTTTGTACCACTAATGAACAGAGATCATTTTGAAGATGTCTTGGGGGTGCCACAAAATCACAATGTAGTGGAAGTAGTAGTGGCAAACTGCATTGCTTAACAGGATTTAACAGTAAAAAAAACTAACAAAAAAAGATTTGATACAGAGAACTTGCAATACACTTGTTTTTGGACTTGTTGGATTGTGAAAAATGGTCTAATATTCAATGTATGGTGTTATTCTATGTTGCAGAAACAGCTAAAAACACAAAACACACACGCACAAATTGGAAAAACAGTTTAATACATCTATAAAAATGTACACACTCAGAGACCAACACAGTTCACCCTAATATACATATGTACACTGGTGTAAAAATGGTAATTAAAACAGACGAACCTCACATACACTGTTGCGGCCATTTGAATATCTTCCATACAAGTTTATTATAAACTGAAAATGTGGCACATTTACACTTGCACCTAGAAAAATGAGGAAAGGCCATTCAAACTCTTCGGTTGATATCGCCGTACATTTTTTAATACAAAAAATATTCACAACTAAACAAAAGGATGCTTGGGTTCAAGTCCGATGTTACGTGCTGTTCAGCTTCCTTTTCTTCAGTCGATCTCTCCAATTATCAGGAAGTGCCTCAAAGTTGGCATTCTTTGCAGCCTTTCCTCTGGAAAAATAAAATAAAGGGCTAAAATCTATATATAAAACTGGAGGATTGTATAGGAGCAAAATGTTACTAGAAACATTCACTAAATAAGAAAGAACACAAAACGCATTGTAACGTACGTCAAGAGCTGCTGCTGCTTCCAGTCTTCTATACTCTTCTTGTTGAGCTGTTCTCTGTCCTCGTCACTGGAGCTGCTCTTCTCCTCCTCCTCCAGCTCTTTCTGGATACTTTGCCACTTCTTCACAAGGGAGGGCATTTTGGTCTTACCCTTCTACAATTACATAGGAAGAACCGGAAATTTCATGTGAAAAATGATTTGTAGTATCCAGCCCGCACCGCTGCACTGTCAACAACCAAAACGGCTGAATACATAAAAAAATGGCACTACCTGATTATTACACTATGTAACTCCAAGTGTTACATAGCTTTCAATAGGTAACTAATGACTCAAGTGCAACTGCTAGCTAAACCAAGTGACAGCAGCCTAGCTTCTGTTATAGACCACGAGTACAAACAAATCAGTGACTTGGACTGTCACAGGGTTATATGATTCTTTTCTAACTAATTCTTGGGAGTCTCTCCTGGAGACAAAAGAAAAGTTAGTTTACCATAAAAAATAACATAAAATTACACCGGATAATAATCACACTTTACTAAATACATCAAAGCATAATTAAATTACCTATTTGAAATCTGGAACTCACATATTGGCCAGACAGTGTGGTTAAACATTAAATTGATAAGGCTAATTATTAAAATTGTTCAACATCTGCAAATTAGCACCGCACAGTTTTGCTATACTGGGGATCCATGTTTCACATTTGTGCAATAAAACTTTGGTGTATTCAACATTTGAAGGTTGACCTAATTGGCTACTAGATAACTATTGCTATCTATATCTATATCTATATATCTATCTCTATATATAAATATATATACATATACATATATATACATATACATATATATATATATATATATATATATATACATATACATATATAATATATATACACACACAAACACACAATATATATATATATACACACACACAATATATATGTAATCTAATAGCATATATATATATATATATATATATATATATATATATATTAAGGGTGTCACGATTTCGATTTTTTATCGAAATCGATCGAAATTACGTCACGATTTCGAGCATCGAAATAGAAGAGAGGACACACGATTCGATATTCGATATTCGATATTATATTGTAAATAAATTCTTTGAATTTGATCATTCCTGCCTAATGTCAATTATCATATATTACATAAATTTACACAAAAATAATATGGAAATTGCATCACCTATATGTAGCCGATCTTTTGAAATAAGATTTACTGTACAATGAATAGAACCAATGATCATAGACTAGCCTTAGCCTACAGAAGCATATGCCTCTGTGTTATAAAGTGGGGGAGCGGAAAAAAAAAAAAAAAAAAAAAAAATCTAAAAAAAAATCGAATCGTGACCCCAAAATTGAAATTTAAATCGAATCGTGGAGTTGGCGAATCGTGACATCCCTAATATATATATATATATATATATATATATATATATATATATATATATATATTAGGGATGTCACGATTCGCCAACTCCACGATTCGATTTAAATTTCAATTTTGGGGTCACGATTCGATTTTTTTCCGATTTTTTTTTTTTGTTTTTTTTTTTTTTTTGCGCTCCCCCACTTTATAACACAGAGGCATATGCTTCTGTAGGCTAAGGCTAGTCTATGATCATTGGTTCTATTCATTGTACAGTAAATCTTATTTCAAAAGATCGGCTACATATAGGTGATGCAATTTCCATTATTTTTGTGTAAATTTAAGTAATATATGATAATTGACATTAGGCAGGAATGATCAAAGATTCAAAGAATTTATTTACAATCTAAAGTTAACCGTCTTGTTCTTACTGAAGTGTAAAATAAAAAATAAAAAAACAAAAACAAAAAGTCACAGTGGGTGCCTGCCATCTATTGACTATTTTTGGTTACAACAGTGTGCTGTGCATTACTCTTAAAATAATGTGCAATGTGCAACAACAAAAAAAAATATATTGTATCCAAAGTCATGGAACAAATACAGCCTGAACAAACTATATCCCAACAGTTACAGTTGCTGGGCATACTGTAGCGTGGTTCAAGTACACTAATTAAATGTTTGAATCCAGCGTTTTCCACCGCCGAATAAGGCTGCAGGTCTGCTGCTATAAATAGACCTATGGCGTTAGTTATAGCTTTCGCGCGAGCTGAAGTGTGTGGTATTGAATCGTGTGTCCTCTCTTCTATTTCGATGCTCGAAATCGTGACGTAATTTCGATCGATTTCGAGAAAAAAACGAAATCGTGACACCCTTAATATATATATATATATATATATATATATATATATATATATATATATATATATATATATATATATATATATATATATATATATATATATATATATATATATATATATATATATATATATATATATATATATATATATATGCTATTAGATTACTACTGATTGGATTGCAGGATTTTGTACAAAATGTAAATGCAATATTGAGTAGAGTGACATTTTTCAGATTAGACACTACTTTTATTCATACTTTAAAAATACGACTCACAGCATGAGTGTGAAAATAGAAAATCTATCAATGTGGTTAAATGGTATGTTCAGGTATAGCCTACTACAGCTTGCTGCTGCAACACTACCCATAGTTTAATAGTCAGATACAAATGTCTAGATCCTACAAAATTCTCAATATGTTGGTCTGAACTAATTACAAACCTTATCTTTCTTGGTTTTCTTGATCTTTTCCACAGGTAGCGTTTTGAGTGCTGGGGATTCACAGGGTGGCTGTGGAGGTGGCAGCGGTGGTTGCGGGGGCAGAGTCGGAGCAGGTGGAAGAGGAGGTTCACAAGGGGCAAGCGTTGCCGTGACAGCTGGCACACCCCAATACACTGGTGCTGTCATGATAGGTGCTACACAAAGGAAAACCAATGTTAGGTTGTCGATGGGAATTTTGACGTGACTATCAGATTGCTGGAAGTTTACCTGCAGTAGCAACATGTTGCGTGTACAGGATGGGACTACTTCCAATAATGGCTTTATTCAGCTGACCAGCTTTGCGTTTCTGACCCTTACCCAGTGGGCTTGAAGAGTCCAGAACCTGCACCAAAATAGGGAAACTAGTGTAAATCCTCTAAATCGAAAGCTAAACAAGACCACTATCACCATAAACAAAGGCCCACCTTAACACCAGCAATGCCTGAAGCGGGCCACCCACTGCCACCGTCTTCAGTTCCAGGGGCTGGCGGCTCCAAGTCATTGTCGTCATCCATCTCCATCTCGACCTCCATGATCTCACTATCGCTGTCTGGAGGCGGAGGAGGTGGCGGGGGTGAGCCAGGCGGGAGAGGTGGAAGTGGTGGAAGGTCAGGAGGTGGGGGTGGGCTGTCAGGAAGTGGGGGTTGAGATGGGGACCACAATGATGAAGCGCTGGACTGAGGGGCTGCTGGTGGAGCAGGAGGGGCACAAATAGATTGTCCTGTATTGAAAAAAAACAAAACACCACAACATACTAAGAGGAAATAACTAAAGAAACAAACTATATTTGAAACCTCAGAAAAGCAGACATTCTTGCTCTTAACCTGAAGCTGCACCGTTTGACGATGTTTTGCAATCACCTTGACTGGAGGTCGGGTTCGCCTGGTTTCCTTTCACGTCACCCCCTTTTGCCTCTTCTGTCGGGAACTCCCACTGCGATTCATTCGTCAGGTCGTTGACATAAAAATACCGCCTGTGCTCTCTAAAGAGTAGGACAACAGAGATAGAAGGCAACAGTCTCAACGAGTGGCCTTGCAACTAGCTGACCGGTACGATGACCTGGGATAGAGGGCAAAGGAGTAGGACGTGGTGGGCTTGGTAAGGATGGTTGCTTTCACCATCCTGAAGGGGAGTCCAATTGAAGATAGACTAAAAAGTGTTGATAGGTAAACCCACCTTGCTCTTTAAAACAGAGCAAAACAGATCATCTCAGGGTCCCATATATAGTATTAAGCAGCCCACATCATGGTTGTCGTAAACATTGCGTTTAGGACAACCATTCCCCTCAGGACACAGGAAGATGCCAGGAAGAAGGCACCGCCATCAACAACAAGAAATCACTAATATACATCATTTACAATCACACAATGATTTGTCTCGGTCATGAAAAATAATAAACAGGAAGACATGAAATAGAGTTGGTCTGACCTGCTGGATTCCCGTCATTGCTCCGTCTTCACCTTTAATTGGATGCGCGACACTCGTGGCTTCCAGGGCATCGCTCTGTCTGCATTGCATTCTGGGGGATGTAGTCCTGAAAAGTGCAAAGCTCTCCCAGGCAACCAACCCTACTATCTCCCCACCCAAATTCTCCACTGACTCTAATTCAGTCTTACAAAGGCCCTCACAGCAGAGAGCTTTGGAGTCTCTCATCACGACATGGCTTTCTTTCTGTGGCAGGAATAATTATAGTGGCAGCAGGCTGGCCCTGAGTGAGATGCTCCCTTATCTGTACAAGAAAGGCACAATGCTACTAGCATTGTGTCCCAGAAACCTGCACAGTCTGGTGCTGGCTTGTGCACCGATCCGCACGTACTGGTTAAGCTTGTCATGATGTCATGATACAAAGTCTGCAACCACAGGATTGAGGCGCGCGTAGTCACACTGCACCTTATTTTTTTGAGGGTGGCGAAGGGGTGTAGACATATGAAAGGTAAGCAGTGCGTACCTGTCCCAGTGGCAGGACCAGCCTTTAGGGGTGGCGTTAAGTTCATAATGTTTTATGTGTTCGGCGGCTTCCTGCAGCCTGCGGCGAAGATAGACCCCGTTCAGAGCGCCCTCCCTCCAGTCAGCTATCCGTGTCTGAGAAAAGGAGGAGAAGACGGGGATTAATAGGAAGCAGATGAGCAAATTTAGTAACACAATGTTAAGCAATTAGTTCAGCATTGACAAGTTGTGATTGATTATAATGAGAGTTTGAAATATTAAGCACATACAAATGGATATGTGCAAAAGGACATGAAAGAAAATTATGCCATGAATATTTGATGCAATGACAAAGCTCACAGTGAACTCGGGTACAGAATCATCATTTTGTTACCTCAGTTTGCAGCAGAAGCAACTGAAAATTCGAGACGGCCTTCTTGTGTATGCCGAGGAACTCCATCTTGCTCGTTAAGGTGTTAGCCAGTTCTCCAATCTGAAACTATGCCAGTCAACGTTAACAATCATGGCGAAGCACATTGAAATTGTTAAGAGTACTATTATAGCACCATCTCACCCTGAGCTCAGGTGTTTCTATTTCTTCTTTTGGTGGAGCTTCTGGTTTCTGCTCAGAGTTATCCGTTTCCCGGTCTTCTTCTGCCAAAACACTCTCCGGAACTTTCATATGTGATATTGGAGATGACACTTATATAATGGCATTTCACACACTTATTGTCTCCTGCAGGGTACGAATAACTCACCTGTCTGCGTGTTATCCTGAGGCTCTGAGTTGCGACTGTTGGAATCAGGACTGGGTGCACTGGGGTAGGGAATTTTCCATCGCTTTTTCCTGAGGGTGCCACGAGAACCTGAAGCATCTTGGCTCGTCTCAGAACAAGGACTGGAGCCTCCCACGCTTCCATCGCCATCCTCGAGCGCCTGCAGCTCAGCCTAATAATCAGAGGTCCCGTTTAATAAATCGGTCCTGTTGTAAGTGTGACAATAGTGTGTCAAACAAAAATCACCACTAACCTTCTTCCTCTCCAGTGCCAGCTCCAGCTCCATTGTGTCTTCTTCAGGTCCGCCTTCAGTGTCCGATTTCTCTTCTGACAGTTTTTTGGGATCCGAATCCTCCACAGTTTGGATTGCGTCTGACTCACGCGAAGGTGTGGAGGGGGACCCCACAGTGCGAACAACCTCTCCATCAGAGTCCACGCTGGTCTCATTTTCATCCAGACCTTTAAGGAGTCTTTTCCGCCATTTCTCTTCAGCATCTTTCACTTCTGTCGGGATCAAGGGACCAAGCAAAGATGCAGCCACTCCACATCTCTCCTCCTCTTTACTTGTGAGGCCCACCACATTCTCCATCACCTCCTATCAGATAAAACACAATTATGTCATAACATTTTAACAATTTAACTCAATGGAATTGTAGATTTAAACTTACCGTGACTTTGGACTCTTTTGCTGATGTCAGAGCTGCAGCAGGTGTGGTTTCACCAGTGTAATGACCTTCACTTGATGGATCATTGCCATTGGTACTAAAACTACAACGTTTAAGGCATGTCACTTCAATATCTGAATGTATTCATAACTTTAGACAAATGAATGAAGAGTGTACCTTGGACATATATTTTAGGTGGAGTCACTCACCTGTTGGCGTGGTGAGCCAGCCTTTGAACTTGATCAGCTAGATAGAGAGGCAGCTCCCAGGACACTTCATTGTTCTGAGTGTTCCAGTAATAATGGCAACCAGAGTTATCATCCCAGACCTCCTGCCAGTCGCCCATTTCCACACCCACTGGAAGAAAATGTATTTAAGGCGACATGATGGATGGGCATCGTGAACGACATCACACAATATTTTCAGAATCATACTTTATGAATCCACAACAGCATAAAATTAAAAGCTAAAACCTTAAAAATGCAACCACTTAGAAACAAAACACAAAAATTGATCTTTTTGTTACTGTATGGTCTCCAGTATGCATATGAATTTGTGTTCTTAGGGTGAGGGGTGAAGTGGTGGAGGGTTACGTCATGCTTGACCTCATTCGCTGATGACAGCAATGACTCTGTTTCCAGGCTACAAATCTCTACCTCTAGGCAAATTCATACCTTGTATTGACTATACCACACACTTATAGTTCATAATTTAAAATGTCAACATTTTACCTCCATTAAATCAAATCTGTTAATCTGCCAGGACACACATAATTACCTCCAGCTAATGAGTATTGCGTATTGAACTCCAACTGTGCACTTTGCTCCACACTGGCACCTGGCTGCTGAACACTAGCATCTGGTTTGGGTGCGCTACCAGTTGGGATGGAAGGTTGATCTGCTGCATCATCTGAACTTGGCTGCGTGGTGATAGCATCAATTTCCTGTTGAACAATATTATAAAGTAATTTTTTAACAATCATACTACAACTGTTCTTATTCATTCAAACAATAAATCAGTGTCGTGGATGGATTTATTCAGTTTTAGATTTCCCCCAAAAAATCTGCACAAATCAGAGGACAGTCTGCACCCTGGACCAGATTGTGTTTTCAAAGCTGCCCACTTCTACAAATGCACTTCTATGTCACAATTTCTTAAATTCCAGAAGGGGAACAACAAAAAGAAAAAGTGTCTTGAATAATGTCATCGTAGTTTACTTTTTTCTATCAGCAAGGGGGAAAAATATTTAAATTGGACATCATTATCTTTGTGAAAAATCTGAGATTTTATTTCAATAGCCCACCCCGACTACAAAAAAAAATATATATACTTACAGCCATAAAATTAGCTAATGTACTGTCAATATCAGCAGAGTGATTGTGCTGAGAAGTTGTAGTGGATCGAGTTTCTGCATGATCTTCTTCATCACTATCTTCATAGGCTCCAAGCAAGGACAGCCCCTCTGCAGATGGACAGAGACAACATGTTCTGGGGTCAGGTTCCTACCACGATCACCGTCAAAGACTACATGAGTAGCCAGCAGGCCTGCTCTAAAACAGCTTTTCAGTGATGTGACTTTGTTATTTTAACAATTTTTTGTAGATATAATCATTTGACATGTAAACACTTGCAGAGAGTTATAAAAATTTAAGTGCTGCATATTCATATGTGTTTCCTATCTAGTTAAACAATTGTTGATAATTAGTGTGTGAACTCATGAAATTGATCAATGTCTGCACACAGATGAATGTCATTAATTGTTAATAACCAGAGGTCCAGTCGATTGATCGGCCCTGATTTCCTTTAATTTTGGATGGTCGGTGATCGGCCAATCCGTTAAAAATAAACAAATTTTTCCACCTTTTAGAGCTGTCAAAATTAGTCGACAAGCAATCGATCAAATTAATCGACAATTTTAATAACCGAGTAATCATTTCGAGCCATCTTTTCATTTAAAATTGACCAGATCCTCTGATTTCAGTTTATCAACAGTAAATGTTCACTGCTCAGTAAATGTACCCCCCCCCCTTTTTTTTTTAAATTACTATAAGAGTACAAAGCACGAAATAACCACCAATCTCGGGTTAATAAACAGTAACGCTTTTGTAATACACTTTAATGCAAAATTAAAATGAATCAAATTTGTCGATTAATTGATTGAATAATCGATAGTGACAGCAATAACACCGATCTCATCACATCTCCTTTAGAGGTCTGAAAAAAATCTGCCACTGTTCTCGTCTGCTGAGCATACTAATAAGCTTTTCATTTTTATTTGAGAGAACGACTTCACGTGCAGTTGAAACAAACCGTTTGTAATGTTTCACTGATATTGTTTATTTGTTTAACAATAAAACAACATTGAAACATGTATGCTGCTTGTTATGTGGGGTGGGTTGGGTGTCGAAATCGGCAAAAATCGCGATGGAAAGTCGGACTTTTTAAAAGATCTGCGATCGGACGGAAACTTGTGATGTTGTGCCCATATAATGGCATAACATAACCAATGGTAATTTGAGCAAATGTGCTAATTTAGAAGTATGTAAACAGGTAGCCCTTTTTTATTGACCAGTAGCTACAAAAAGGTTGGTTAACCCTTGCCAACAGCACATACCGGTGGCTTTCACTGCGGAAGGCTTCATGGTAAGGCTCTCTCTCACAAATCGCTGTCCTTCTCCTTCCTGCTCTTCTGCTACAAAAAGAAAGAAAAAAAAAGTCAGAACACAGCAAATGAACTCGTGGCCCATGAAAGCCAACAACGAGCGTTCCCAGCACGCTTCCACATAATGCAAATTTCTTCGTTATGATACAAAAGACAATTGTTCGCTAA
This sequence comes from Festucalex cinctus, assembly GCF_051991245.1. Classification (NCBI taxonomy): domain Eukaryota; kingdom Metazoa; phylum Chordata; class Actinopteri; order Syngnathiformes; family Syngnathidae; genus Festucalex; species Festucalex cinctus. Next base: position 15,810,479 of record NC_135413.1, read on the forward strand.
ATCAAACTTATTTTTCGACATATTACGGCTATTGCAGTTGTGCATGTAACTTAAAACCAAACATTAACACAACATAAACGTTTCAAACGCGTACGGCTGAGACTCGGAACACGTAGCATTTAGCAAGATCGCCCGAGCAAACTGCTAACATATAGCGCGTTGAAAAATACCATCGGATCCCGACAGCACTTCTTCCCTCTCCCCCGCATTCCCGCCACGGATCCCGGAGGGAGAGAGTTGTAGAATTGTTCTACGACCAACCGCTCCTCCCGTTGAGCGAGTCTTTTTCTTCATTTCGGATTATTTGGCCTGCGAGGCTGCGAGGTGAGCCTCCGTTTTTCGAAGTCGTCTAGGTGCAGCTAGTAGCACAAAGAACGGAAGTGGTATTCCGAACACTTCCGGGTCTCGCGTCACTTGTTGATGTTCCACATACCAGCGTCAACGTTACAAGCTAGCTGCTTACAACCAACCAGCTGGGCTGCGGAATGTTGCGGCTTAATCATTGGAATCCCATTATCTTTTGCTTTTTGGGAGATCACAGATCTTGCGAGGCACATTGGAAATATGTGTCCTAAAGATTACAAGAACTGTCTTGACATGTTAACGTGAAAATTAGCAATTTTTCCACGGTGTCGCAGAGGAGCCGCCCATTAATGTATGAATATAAAGAGTCGCCATCGGGGGAGCGGCCAGCAGAGGCACAGAGAGGAAGCGCTGCCCGATTCAGAACCAGGGTAAGCGCTACGGGCACTGGATCAAGTCCGATGGGTGGTGCGATGGGACCGGTTCTGCACTGGCTGCACGATGTTGCAGCCGTGACTCTCCTGAAGGCCCGCAGGACTTTATTCCAAGCTGCTGTACTTTTCTGCGTCCTGGGTCTGCTGCTCTGGGTGTCCATTTTCCTCTACGGTAGTTTCTATTATTCCTACATGCCTACTGTGAGCTTCTCCGCCCCCGTGCACTTCTATTACAACTCTGATTGTGATGGGTCAGAGTCAGAACTTTGCTCATTCCCGACGGCCAACATCTCCCTCTTGAAGAACGACAGGGACCAGGTGATGGCTTATGGCCAACCTTATCGAATATCTTTGGAGTTGGAGCTGCCAGAGTCTCCTGTGAATGAACAACTGGGCATGTTTATGGTCAAGATGTTGTGCTACACAAAAGGCGGGAAGATGGTGTCATCAGTTCGACGTTCAACAATGCTGCATTACCGCTCCACCCTGTTGCAGACCCTCAGCACTTTCTTCTTTTCCCCTCTTCTCTTGACTGGGATGGCTGAACAGAAGCAGCTCATAGAAGTCGAAATCTTCTCTGCCTACAAAACCAACAGTTATCAACCAACCGTCGGCGCCGTTATCGAAATCCAATCCAAACGTGTGCAAATCTACTCATCCCAGCTCCGCATCCATGCATATTTCACCGGAGTTCGTTATGTCCTGTACAACTTCCCCCTGACGTCTGCGGTGATTGGTGTGGCCACCAACTTCGCCTTCCTCGGCGTGATTGTGCTCTTCAGCTACCTGCAATTCATATGGGGTGGACTCTGGCCCCCGGATCAGGTTCGCATCAAAGTCATGATGGGGGACAGCACGCGCATGCAGCAGAGACGAGAGGAGGTGAAGAAGCGCATGGAGAAAGACAATTCGCAGAAGGAGCTGGATTCCCCAAGAGTGATTGGATCTTTGAATGGCGCATCTGATGACCAGGCCGATGACACGGTGGTGGCGCAGTCATCAAGTACATCTTTTGTTGAAGTAAATGCCACTGAAGCTGATGTTCCCAATTCTGAAAAGGATGTGTCTCCTGACTCTGTACTGCTTGAGGAGATAGACCAGAGTGAGACAACACTCCGACAGAGATCTGGTCCAGCCAAAAGCCTTTAGACTAATCTTGAAATTGAGAGTACTTCGAATGCATACTGTATACAGCACTCAAATATTCCATTGGATATAGTTGCAGATCATGACACAAGCAAACATCCACTATTATAGGTCACGTCAGGTATATGTGGATCAGTGATATTATTATATTTTGCATATTTTTAACTTAAAAAAAAAACATTCTGTACAAGTTGCTAATCATGTCTACAAGAGCTATGTATTAAAATGTTACGTGACTTTTTATTATTATTATTATTCAAGATACCTAACACACACTGAAAAAAAAAAAGTCAAATTACAAATATGGAACGTCTCTATGACATGTTACTTTTTCCACAAAGCTCTGTACAAGAAATTACCATAGAAGAATAGCGCACTTGTTTTTAGTAGTTTCTGAGGGGCTTCATGAATCTGTTGCATGAATAAGTATTCTCATATTGCACAAAGAAGTTTTGTCTGAGAGTAACGGCTCATTTAACCTCTGTGGCACATTTTGTTCAAGAATCCAGTTCATTACAAAACTGGCATTTCCATGCTTGTGAGATTTACAATGTTTAGACATTACATAATGTTTGAAAACATATTTATTGTTTCACAGGAAAAAGAAAGTATGTTTTAGATGGATGTTTTAAGTTATGTATGTTTCTTCGTGTCTTGATATAATACATCTGTATTGAGAATATTTTGAACTTAGTGTTTCTCAGTTCACGATTGGTATTGAAGGTATTAGGGTGACACGCTCTGTATTTAAACTCATGTTTGAGTAAGTTATGGTACCAAAGATCTTGACAGACTTTGTTCTGGTGAATATGTGTGTCTGTTAAGCTGAATGAAAAGTCAGTTCTTGTGCACTGTCATTAAATAAAAATGTAAACACAAATAATAATAGTACATTACTGTCTCAGTTTGTATGGATGTGCCACTGAAAGTTGAACACAAATAAGAAGGCACAATTTCTAAGCCGTATTACATTAACACTTCTAAAAAGTTTAATCTCAGAAAGCAACTTTCTGGAAACCATGCTATTTAATGTTGAGGTGATGCATCGCACAACACTATTAATTAATTATTAATTAATTAATTAATTATTATTAATGGTAGATTACATACAGTAGTATACAGGTACTGTGAAATGACCAACTAAACCAGTTAGATTGCTGTGTAAAAAAAAAAAATGTACACAACCGAAGACATGTTGGGAACACTTTATTCTCTTACCCCTCCTAAATGAACTAAAAGTTTGCTGTTTACAGAACATTTGATAATGTCATTGCAAACCATTTATAGGGCAGTAATGTGACAATAAAGCCCATTAGCGGGCATCATTCAATGCTACATCCCCAATTTATCAGATAAATTATGCATTGTTCCGGATATGGAGGGCACTAATTGACTGAATTCCCCATCCACCATTTGAATAATAACCTCCCTGCATTTAGTCTCAGTGTAGTGATGTACAGTATATCACTTCTCTGCAACACATAACTTAAGATCTGGATCTCAGATCTATTTGTCCCAGTGCCAAACCAACGCATAACAGTTGACAATTTACACATGGTTTTGATATATTTATCACTCTGTGCCGACTGACAGTTGGATAACTTGTAAAATTGGTGAAGTTTCAGCCAAACTGTATTATCAGTACAATTGTGTCTCTTTGGGAGGATCCATTTACATTGTTTACCTCAATCAAGATCAAGATTTTGGAGCCCATATAGCAATCAAATCAATTATTTGACTTAGATTGGTTGCCCCCCTTCTGGGGGCACATAAATAAATACATTCACACTACTTTATCTTTATTTCGAGCCTTCAGTGGAAATACTACAATACACTAAAAAAATAAAATAATAAATCAAAATATACTACTGTGCAATATGCAAAAATGTGTATATCAGGTGTGTGTCAAACTAAGTTTTGTGGTGGGCCAATTTGTAGAAACCTCTTCTCTCAAAGGCCCAGTATAATTGTGAAACTAAATAACCAAATAAATATTGAATCGTCTCATCATATAGAAAACAAATTGATAGATTGCTAGTTTTGAAATCAGAAGACAGGAATAATAATAGCTTGGTTGTTTATTGTTCATGTTTACTATAAAAAGGGAAACAAAAAAATCCCTCAAAATCTCAGTTATATTATTTATTATACATGACAATTTGAAATTTTGGTATAGATTTTGGCTCGGATTATGCAGTTGACACACATGATTTGGTTTTGCAGGACACATAAAATGATGGGCCAGATTTGGTCCCCCGGCCTTGAGTTTGATACGTGGTCTAATGTAAAATTAAATACTGTTAATCTGATTAATTATACCGCAATATAATTTCAAGGCTGAAATTTATTTAACTAAACTCGTATCAATAATAAAGTATCAATATATAGGTACATAATGTGTAATACTTTCATTATATTAAATTACAACTTTTCCTTTAACCATTACCTTTCGTTGCTGATTTGCTGGTGAATATAGTGAGGCGTTTGGTATTCCTTATGACTTACAACATATTGTAGTTACTGAATATGCTTCCTTGGACAATCATATTTTGATGTATGAACCCATTTTTCTTTATGGCCAACATGTTACATGTTGCTTCCCCATATATGGCTCAAATATCACTGGTATGAAGGCACGGCACACTTCAAGTGATCCACTTGAGTGACGTCCTTCCCTCCAAGCCTCACCACAGCTGAATGTCACTTTGTTGCTTGACCTCAAATGTTGAGCTCCTCCTCCTCCGGCTCCAACTCTGCGACCTTTGCATTTGAACCCTCATCTTCCTGCTCGTCGTCGGAGCAGTCCGCCCAACGCCCAACCCTTCTGACTCCTTCGGCGACCATCGGAGCATTAGCACATGGATTGTGGTCATAGATGACCAATTTCAGCCCCTGCAAGTGGGAGAGAGCGGGGAAGCGATGGATTTTGTTTCGATCCACATCAATGACAGCGAGGAAATGCATTTCCAACAACACTGGCGGGAACTCCGTCAGCTCGTTCCCAGCCAGCCAGATACTTCTCAGCTCTTCCAGCCTGTTAAGTTCATAGGGTAAGCAGCGTATTTGGTTGTAGCCAAGGTGCAGGGTCTTGAGATTGGGAAGCTCGCAAACCACGTTTGGGAAGACCAAAAAACAATTCATCTCCAGCCACAAGGTGTTAAGTTCCTTGAGTTCCTGGAGTTCCTTGGGGAGGTGGAAGAGTTTGTTGTTCCCTAAGTAAAGGATGCTAAGCTGAGGTAGTCTGCAGACAGCCGCGGGTAGCTCTTCAAAGCAGTTAAAGTCAAGAGCCAGCAGCTGAAGCTTCCTCAGGTTGTGTAGTTCATCAGGCAAACTGCTGAGGTTGTTGTCGCTCAGATAGAGCTTCACCAGTTCATCAAACGCACAAGCAGCGACAGGTAACTGGCGCAACTGGCGGCTACTCAGGTCCAGAGTCCGATCAAGTGGCATCTCCTTCAGGTCCCCCACTAGGAAGCGTTGACAGCGTTCTGACGGAATGAAGGCGATGACACCTCGCATGGCGTTTCCCATTTTGCTCCCTTGCTGGTCCTTCACAGGAATTTTAGATACGCAGCTGCCATCTTGAAGTATTTTTTATCTCAGTCCAGTTAAGATCCTCCATTGCAGCTCCAGAGTGCATACAAATGTGTAGAAAACAGCAGCTGTTAGATTAGAAATGATTGTGGAGTTATATGAAGAAACAAACAGATGGTTAGGATGTTAATTCCACCATTTCATGTGATTAAAGAATACACAGATGAGTAATATACACTAGCAATGGTCACGGAAATCATATCAATTAAAATAAAATTACCTGTTTTCTCACAAAACTGATCCATCACGATCTTTGTCGCCAACAGTTATCAATGTGTTTATCCAGTAGAATGAGCTGAAAAAACACTGGAGTCCCTGAGTGGATGTTCCCCAGTGCGTAACTCGGTGCCTCTGAGCTTTGCCCTGACTTTCAAGGTAACCACTAACAGCTTTCTCCTCCCCATTTGTGCCAAATGACTCCCCCCTCTTCTTCCCCGAGATGACAAAGGGAAAGTCAGGGAGGGGCACAGCATGTCATGGCTATGCTTGGGAAGTGTTTTCAGCAAAAATCAGATATCCTGTCTTGAATAAAATTGATCAACTGGAGAAAAGAATTTGTGACAAAGACTTCATTGTTTGGACAGTTTTCTCTCACTTGAAATTACTCACTAAATCTTCACGGAATGTAATCGTGATAGAAGCACATTATGATAAACAGCATAAAATCAAGTAATAATAGGTACAGTGTACAATCAATAGCGTAGAAACTGACCTATAGTTATGTACACTCTAAACCCGAATTAGTAGTTAGAAAACCACTTTAGTTTTTGCACATGGTAAAATTAAACAAGTAGTAAAAATGTACATTCTTAATTACTTACAGTTCTATGATACATTTAAAAAAAAATGTCTTTTTTTTTTGGGTGAGAAAGTTACATGTTCCTGGAATATTGAAGTGTAGTGGAGAGTGTTGGTGGTACAGAGCTGTCTTCCGCATCGATAGTAGGCTACATGTATTTGCCTTCTTCTGGATCAATCAGAATTTCAGTGTTGTTGCCACTTGGGATTCAAGATTTGAAATTCACACACATTCTATTTAAAATTGTTTTTTAAAAAACTTTTGCCAATTCCAAAACAGACGCGAAAACATTCCTTACTTTTCAACATACCTCTACGAGAGATCTTTTTTGTACTTGATCCAACTGGTTGGAATGTCATGTTCCTTATCAGAAGAGCCACTGGTGTTTGTTCACTAGCAGATTTTTTTTTAGCACGTCCTCTTCCCTCTGTATCCTCTCATAGACTGGCAGGAAACTAGCACATGTGGAAAAGCCGTTGTTGAAAATGCAGTTCGTTTGTACTTTTCAGTCAATAGGGTGTCAGTAATGTTATTAGTTCCACAAACAAAGAACATTTACAGTATGTTGAGACAAGTTTGGCAAATAACCTTAATAGGCCTACCAAACCATGTAGCCTACCATCTACATAGTCAATAGAGACACTTTCTCATTGATAAAGAAATTATTACTAATTATTAGTGTGTAGAAAACAAATTAATAATAATAGTTACTATTTAACCTCACCTATTTCATCAACATCAACAAGGTACCTGAAATACATAAATATAATGTGATCGTATAAGGTCATACAAAAAGGTACACTGTCACAAATCAGGAATGGAACCCACAGTGTCTAGATAGAAAATAAGGGCGTGTGCAACACCATCAGTGACTCTCCTGACTAGCCATAAACTTACCAGTAGGTACACCATCCTACACACTTAAATAGCATCCAATACTGAAGTCCCCAGATTGATAAATGTGGCTTTACAAATATATATATATATATATATATATATATATATATATATATATATATATATATATATATATATATATATATATATATATATATATATATATATATATATATATATATATATATATATATATATATATATATATACACACATATATATACACCCAAGCAAAAGGGAACACGCAAACTAATACACAGTAAACTGTAGTTGAGAATCAGATTCAAACCCAAAACGTCAAATCTGTGAGGTGATTTTAAAACCACTTCAAGTTAGGCACTACACTACACTGGCTCGACTCCTTATTTGGTAATCATTTTGACACATTTTTGCTTTTGTAACGTGTTAATAAAATGCAAAGAAACCAAAGATGATTATTAGATGTAGTTTCAGAAGTGAAACCTGAAGAAAACCAGAACTGAAAGCAAATGGCAGTGAGCTACAGTGTTTACAAAGTAAAAACATCTAATGATAGAAGGGGTGTGGCGGCAGTTGATGATTTTCATTGTCCAAATTAAATGTTTGGCACGGTTGCGCTGGGGTGAGCATCTTCAACTCGTTCAGGCTTGTGTACGGAAGTGGTCTGCAGGGTTGTAAGGTCAAAGGGTAAAGGCTATAACTCTTTTCGGTTGAGAACACAGCCATCTTGGATTTAACGAAGTCAAGTGAAATTGATGCGGTGAGGCTATTTTTAATTGTACATGGCCTTTTGAATACGACGCACAGCTCAGCTCGTTGAAATGAATGAGAGAAATTAGCCCCAGTGTTTTCCTGTGCCTTTTCACGGGGGAACGGTTCGTTTAGCTGTTAGCTTCATCTGATTGTTGTTGCTGCTGCTTCTGGCAAACGGAGCGTAAATTAAGCTGAGAGCGGGACGTCTGTCTCAAGGTACATGCAATCTAGCTTGCTCTTGCTACCGCTAGGAAGCCGAGTCCGTGTGATTTTTAAATACGAAATGCACGGATAGATGCTGTTCTTAGCTTAATGATTGGTTCGCGAAGCTGTGTTAGCGTGGTAGGCTAACGCTAAATACAAGCACGGAGCTATATACAAGCACGGAGCCTGTTTCTAGCCTACATGCCTACACAGGCTAGTTAGTCAGGTCCTTAGCTAACTAGCATGCTAAGTATCGTAGCCAAGTACTTACGATATTACAAAATAAATATCATGGCAAACTGTTAGACATTTAGTTAACAGAAACGTCCGCAACCACTTAACATGCATCGTTTCGTAATATCGTAATAATATTTGCAATCGGCGCATCGAGTGAGATGTATCTGTAACATCTGAACTGTGAGTGTTCACTTCATGGGAGCTTTTGACTGAATATTACTGTGTGAAGTATAAGGAGTGGTGTAAAAGTGCCTTTTAAGGTGTTGATAGACAAACTTTATAGCCCACATGCCTCCAATCTACATAAAGGCATTGTGTATCCCTTATTAATCACAAGTTCAACCCAGGTGCAAATTAAAATAGCAGAAAAACTTAAAGTATCACCATAGACAATTATTAACAGTGTGTATAAACAGGTGGCTATTGCACTAGTTATCCCCAGTATATGTAAAGATAGTGGATATTTTGCTATGATCGGCAACTCTCCTGCTATTGCTATTTTGCCGTGAACAGCTCTGATTGGTCAATCACTGGACAGAGTCATGCACTGGGCTGCTTTGTCTCACTTCACATCCTTCTATGTTTTTTTTCCATAAAGTTTTCATTTTGTTTTGCAACTGAAGATACACAGCTATCGATATTACCAGCCTAACTTTAACCATAACAATCACAACATAGGATATCATCGGCATTACCAGCCTAACCCAGACTGTTAACTACATTACCAACCCGACTCTAACCATAACCTTTAGATCATATAGGCTGTTGTCAAAAAGTTGTCGTTAAAAAGAAACAAAAATGTAGAGAGTGGGACGTCACACTGTCAGGGTGACATGATGCAGTACACAGTCACTGACAGAATTAGTTTTTTGTAGCTCTCTTGCAATTTACAACAAAATAGCACAGAGTGACAAGTTGCTGGTCACGGAAAAATACCCACTTTGATAGGAAAATAAAATAAATGGGGCCACACAATCCTGATTGAGTTCATAGTCAAATCCTATTGCTGAATAACACTGGCTAAGCCAAAGGATCTGCTCAAGTGCTTGTTGTTCTTGGTTGCACTCTTTTTCTCTAGCGAAACATACATTCATAGATACTTACCTGTACATTATCTTGACTCTCTCTGCAGGTGACAAAAGGCATGTTTGGGTCGAGAAAGAAATTTGCAGAGTTCGTTGAGGTAGTGGACAACGATTTTACTGATGAAAGCATGTACTACAATCAGCCGTCGATGTTCCCACATCGGTCGGACAAAGACGTGAGCTCTTCCTATTCCTAACCTGGCCACCCGTCTATCAAAGATCCTCACCGTTAACGTTTCTCCTCAGATGCTGTCGTCACCATCACCATCCTCATCCTCGGGGCAGCTGTCACAACTTGGTGCAAGTTTGTACGGTCCACAAAGTGAGTGGGGAAAGAAGGATATTTAAAATGAAAATGTAGGACTTTTAGGTGCATTTGAACACAAATATGACAATCGGACTGGAATAGAAAATGATATTTTGTAGACATTTTGGACGTGTAGACTCTTAATTGCATTATTTGGCTGTATTTTATTTGTTGTTACTATTATTTTCCCTCTGCAGGTGCACTCGGCTTTTCGGTAAGAGGTGTAGGGAACAATACGCCTCAGTTAAACCGAAATTTAACACAAAGCACCCAGCTACAAAGTCACATCACGCCCACAACAGGTGTCCCCACTATGTCCCTCCATACGCCTCAATCACCAAGCAGGTGCCAGGCTCATGACACTTCCATTCAAACTGATGTGATTGCAGAAGTAGCAGACTAATAGAGGTATCCCCCGCTTCTTTCAACAGGGGGCCTTTACCAAGGAATATGATGAACCACTCTCAGGTCGGTCAAGGCCTCGGCATGAGCGGCAGGACCAATAGTATGAGCAGCTCAGGCCTCGGCAGCCCCAATCGCAGCTCTCCAAGCATCATCTGTATGCCCAAACAGCAACCAGCACGCCAGGCCTTCACTGTAAACAGGTATGAGGCTGTAATTTGATGGGTGCTTTATCTTGTATATCTTACCCCTCCTTCTACTTACTAGTCCGCTCTGCTACAGTTTCTGGTGTATTGTAAAGCATTTTTAAGGATGTTTAGTGTGTAATTTGTGTGTGTGTCCCGACCCCCACCACATGTATGCAGCATGTCTGGATTTGGAATGAACCGCAACCAGGCTTTTGGGATGAACAACTCATTATCAAGCAATATCTTCAATGGCACAGGTAAGTATGTTAAACCAAAGTGTCATTTAGAAGTACAAGGCCCATCTCAATGAGTTGGTATATCACTAAAAACAGAATTTATTTTAGGAGTTTTAATTCAGTTAAAAAAAAAAAAAAAGACATAAGATTCTAATCAGTACACACAGGGTGAAAAGTTTCATGATTTTAATTTTTAAGCATTGTGATTATTATAGCTTACAGCTTTAACCAAAACTTACTATTTCAAAAAAGATAAACTCGTAATGATTTTAATGTAGAAATTAAGACAAATTCTGTGCTTAATGCTTCTGTCATATATGAGTTTAATTACTTGAATTGAACTACTCAAATAAATCAACTTTTGTATAATATCATAATCCTGAATTATCTCGTACTTTTTTTCAAATTTTCAATTCAACTGTAGTATGAGAGAATGTTATATCTAGGCATGGGCAAGTACCGATGCCCGGTGTCGTTATCAGGCCGATACCAAGCCTGATTTCAAGGTTTTGGTAAGTAAGTAAGCTTTATTTGCAACGCCGGCCAAAATTTTAAGGAAAAATGCTACATTTGGGATATACTGTATAGGTCTTTCTTGAAATGATCTGTCATTGTTTTTTGTACCAGTGGTATTGGTGATTACTCAAGAGTTGAGTACTCATTCTAGTATCAGTCTGAAAAAAAGTGGTATCAAACAATGCTCGAAATAAGCATTTCCCAGAATTTTTTTTATCTATATAGAAGTTGATTAACACATTATGGCCTAAAATGCCTGGCAAAACATGTCTCTCAAACTTTGGAGTCACCCCGGAAAACCTGAAGTTTTCCTGGAAATTCAACGAAATGAAACCTAATTGATATCTCAGCTCCTGAAGCAGATAGAACATAATTCCAAAAACATTTCAGAGCTTACACCTGTAGCGTTCACACAAACAAATGTTTATTATTCTAAACAGTCAGTATTTTTATTATTATTATTTTTTTTAATCAACAACCAAATGTGGCATCTGCGGGTATATTTACCTTCAACACTGGACCGGGTAGTTGTAATAACCTCGGGGAATCGAGTGGTAAATATTTGCCGTCCATTCCGTTACAAAGCTGTTGAAATTGTCTACAAACATATTTCTTAACAGTATGTCACTATCGACTGGTTACACTAATTAGAATTCCTCCCGCGCCGTCGTCAATCATGTCATTTATTTCATAACTCTTGCGAGTCTGCGTAAGCCATAAATGCTCGAATAAAATTCCAGGACATGCTATGAGGCCCACGTCACCTTCTCGTGTATGCGTTTCATCGGATAAGAGGCCAAGAATTGGGCAAAACAAAACCAAATGAACTTTTCCGCTCTCCCGGCTTTAATGGTAGAAACGTGTCCGCACGCTCCCGACCTTAATGGCTTAAAAAATTGACATGTTCTTCTTCCACTTGCTGCAGATGGCAGTGAAAACCTTGCAGGACTGGATCTTTCAGATTTCCCTGCGTTGGCAGACAGGACTCGGAGGGAAGGGACCGGCAACCCAACACAGGTGCTGAACCCGCTGGCTGGAAGAGCTCCTTATGGTAGGCCAGTTGGTTTCTTTTCAACACTAATTAAGCGTACCCACACCTGGCATCATGACCAAGTCTGGAAAAACAGGAATATCAAATTATACTAGTTTTATGACGGTAGCCTTATTGTCTAAGTGTCCCATTCTTGTGTTGATGACAAACAAGTTGGCATGGTGACAAAACCATCGACGGAACAGACACAGGATTTCTCGATCCATAATGAGGACTTCCCCGCATTGCCCGGTCCAAATTACAAAGATCCGTCGTTGACCAGCGATGACAACAAAACTGTAAGTGCACCACACCACAGGATACGAAGCAAGCCTTTGTGATCTCATAGCATTTTTTTTTCCCGTGCTTGTGATTTGTTTAGAACTTGAACTCAACAAGCAAGAGCACATCCAACACAGATGGGCCCAAGTTCCCCGGGGACAAGACGGCCTCGGCGCAGAACAACAACCAGAAGAAAGGGATCCAGGTGTTGCCCGACGGTGAGCGTTCTCATTGTATGTAATGCTATTCCATGGAGAGAGATGCTGTATTTTCACCACCATAAGGCGCAGTCTCAGTTACGGGTGCTATTTCTGTATTTAACGCAGTATTGGACGCAGACACGGGTAAACATACGCTAGCTCAAAACATATGGTCGCAAGCTTTCATGCTAAAACATACGATAGCATGCAAGCTAGCATATGTTTTTAAAAAGGCAGTGGAGCAAAACTGAGTTCGGTTGGATTTGAAGTATTTAACAATGTACTCACATTACTATTGATTAATCCTCATCCACAAATCCCTCAAAGTCCTCATTTTTTTGTATCTGACACGAACAGCTGGGCAAGTTCTCCATCAAACACGGCAGGTTCGTTCTCGTCATTGTAGTATTGTCAGTCAGCCTCGTTACCGTCCTCTTTGTTTTCCTCTCTGCTGCGTTCATGTACTCACTCTGATTTGACTGTTTAAACGTATGTTTTGTTGTTTTGTTTTTTTTAATTAAAAAAAAAAAAAAGTCGCGTGTGCGCTGCTTGTGTGACGTACGGTGCAAGTGACGTCAAGCCTCTAGGCCCTAGAGGCTTGGCATACATCTCATAGTCGGCCCAATTTGTGGAAGTGATGACACCAGACGGAAGCGTACTCTGATTGGATAGGATTCGGGGAACTGTTGCCACCTTAAGGTCTGGCATTGTTATGAATATACTTAAAAACGTATTAATGTGGTTAGCTGTGGATGTTTTCTTTTCTACAAACGTGGTGGTGTGGATGCAATTTTGTTTCTGCACGGGAGGAGGGAGATTTTAAATTGACCCTGCTACGTGTTTACATGGCCTGAGTCGGCCATGTTGGCCATGGCCTGAAATCTGGCCCTGGTTGAGGACTGGTCTTTCGGGTTTTTATCATGTCTGCCAGTCTACAACCATGACCACATTTCCTGTATATAAGCAATGTGTCAGCGGAAATGCTCCCACACACAGTCAGTCAAGCGGAGTGCTTACTAAAGTCGCACACATTTCCAGATTTTGGAAATCTGTGCACACAAAATGTGCACCTCATTATTAGGCACAACGTCAATTCTCGAGAAAATTTAAAGGCTTTTAGGTGCTCGTGAAAATCCGGTATGTAAGGTAGACAAGCTCGCCGCGTCAGCAAGATGTCTGGCTAAACTGATGAGGCATTGTCGATAACGTCTTGTGGCTGCAGGTCGGGTGACGAACATTCCCTCAGGCATGGTGACGGACCAATTTGGCATGATCGGCCTTCTGACGTTCATCCGGGCAGCAGAAACGGATCCTGGCATGGTCCACCTGGCACTCGGAAGCGACCTCACAACACTGGGTCTTAATTTAAATTCACCAGAGTACGATTTCTACCGCTTCAGCCCACGATAGTCGTAACATGGAGCGCATCCCAAAAATCCGACTGACGCTGACTCTGTTTCCTCTCGTGATAGAAACCTTTACCCAAAGTTTGCGTCGCCTTGGGCCTCGGCACCCTGTCGGCCACAAGATATTGGTAAGACATCAACCAAGTGACACAAGTGACTTCTCTTGTAATACTTATTCACCTCATCTGTGCTATTTTGTCAGACTTCCACGTTCCATCGGAATACTTAACCAATATTCACATAAGGGACAAGGTAAATAAAGTACAGTGGAAACCTCTAAGGTTGAATGCAATTTGTTTTGAAATGCTTGTCAGACTCAAATTTCTTTATTTTCACACAATTTTACCCAGAAAATATTAATCAATTTAAATGTTTAAATTAGTACATTTCTTCCTGGGTCAAATTGTTGCCGTCATAAAAACTATCGACAGTGTTTTAAGTAACATTTCACTATTCTTGCCTGTGTTACATTGATTGCTATTCCAAAAAAAAAAAAAAAAAATGACAGTGGCAGATGCTACATGACAAACTCTCAAAAATGATTCAGTGTGAATCTTTGCACAGGAAGGCAAAACACAGCTGATTTTATATAAGGGATGGGCAGTACTGATACCAGGCCTTACTTCAAGGTATCAGTACTCGTTATGGCAGCTGATAGCGGTATTGACCAGGGCTGAGTATTGCCAACAACCTCGCAACACAATGTGTATCGCAGTACAGGGTCACAATGCAGTACGTATCCTGATACACATGTATCCCGATACATATAGCCTTCAAAGTCACATGTATTATGATGTTTTACATTATATACATTTTTAAGTTAGTGTTCGCTAATTAATTAATCACAAAAACTTATCTTATTAATTAGTTTGCGCAAGGCTGTACAGCCTCTTTGAAGTTGCGCAGGAGAAGTGGGAGCGGAGGAGACGCGGGTGCCTTTGCAGCTTGCATTGTAACTAAAAAATAAAAACCAGCAGCCTCTTTCAAGTTAATTGCCTTCAATTACTGCAAAAATAGCTCACCAGTGATTGAACACTGTGTCTTGCTAAGAAGTTAAAGCAGAGGAAGAATATCAACATTTATTTACTTAACTTAATATTGCACGTGTCTAATGTAGCCATTTTCCTATATTTTGTTTAAAAAAACGAAATACAATGTGTTACATGAAAAAAATGCTGTTTTTATTTCCCCAAATATTTCAAATAAACACATTTTAGAGCTGTAATTTTAAAACTTTGATATTTTTGCTCATATCGGCTGATGCCTATTAATAAATTTTCCCGGTGTGCCTGTGAAAACATTTTTGTCATCCAGCATAATAAACATATCCTTTACGCATACGTATGACTGTTATAAAATGCAAGTAAAATATCGGGATATGTATCGCCTTGAGGATCATGTATTGGGATAGATACGTATCGCGATGCGTATCGTGAGGTTGGCGGCAATACCCAGCCCTACTGGCCAATAGTTTTCAGACTGGATTCGGGTTTGAATTTTCCGCACCCTGTCTGCGTATGTGACGTCATGTGTGCGGTGTGAATGTGAAGGAGGATATGTGCAGGGGCTCCAGGTGAAGGAGTGGAACTGTCACTTGCCTTCGGTGCCGGTTGGCGTGGGTTCACTTCTCCTCCTGGGAGACCATGTGTGGCTTACGTGATGTAAGCTTATGCGAGTGAGTGATATAAAAACAATAATAATAATAATAAAAAGGGGTATGTGCAGTTTAATTTTTCTTGGCGCTGACACCCATGACATTAGTGCGACTGGTGAGGCGTATTTAATCCGAAATGTAGTTCAAATTCCAAATTGTTTGACTGAAGAGGTTCCACTGTAAATGACCAGAGGCTTCAAGATGTGTTCAAGTTGTACGTTTAGTTCCTGTGCTCATTTTTTGTGCCCCTGCTGTCTTGCCTCCAGCTGGCTGCTATCAAACTGTCTCGATACGGTGAAGACTTGTTGTTCTACTTGTACTACATGAATGGTGGGGACTTGCTACAGCTTCTGGCAGCAGTCGAACTGTGAGTAGTTGACGATGACTTACTCAACCTTAGTCATGTGCTGACCCCGGTGTTTTAAATCAGCCTAACCTGTATGCCTAGCTTTAATCGGGACTGGCGGTATCACAAAGAAGAGCGACTTTGGATCACGAGGGCACCTGGCATGGAGCCGACACTGAAGACCAACGCCTACGAGAGGGGAACCTACTACTTTTTTGATTGTCTTAACTGGAGGAAAGTGGCCAAGGTAAATCCGTACTCTGCTGCGGAGTTGTATCTCAAAATAGCAGCAATGCTCATTTTTGGTGTCTATGAATCGAAGGAATTCCATCTGGAGTATGACAAGCTGGAAGAGAGGCCTCACGTGCCAACAACATTCAACTACAACCCAGCCCAGCAGGCCTTCTAAGGCCGACCTGTCCACAAGGCTACAGCTGTTCCTGCACATAATGCTGTTGTCCAGAGAGGGCGCTGTGCTTCTCACAGCCTGGTTTTTATTCCTCGAGGATTCGTCTGACAGCAGAGGGGAGGCGGGTCTGACATCAGAACTGCCATCCCATTCCAAAATTTCATGCTGCCCAGAACACCAACACTTTTGTTTTTATTCTGTTTGTTTCCCCCTGTTTTTTGTCTTGTTGTTTTGAGCAGGGTCTGTGTTATGTTTACATCTGAGTCTGAAGCCTGAATTCTCCCAGGAAGGACTTGACCCTCGTTTGTAACACCAGAAAAAGTGAGGGGCAGTTAAAAAACCCTCAGACTCAGTGAAAGAAATGCAATGTTTATTGTTGCACTATATTTAGTAATAAAAGAACACAACATTTGTTTGTGCTTTTTATTATGCCGACTCTCCCTGCATTTGTTTTGCTTCCGTTTCCCCCTTTGTTCAGGTATTTGCTATTTCTTGCCCTTTGTTGCTTTCCTTTCATCACCATTTCTTCTCATTTCATGTTTCTCCTGATGTCTCTTTCTGAACTTTTGAGCTTGTGAAGTGTGGACTACTTGGTGTTCACCAATATGGACAAAATCCTCTTGGAGGCTAAACACTGAGAAAAAGTTGTGTTAGAGCAAAACACTTTACTGTCTTTGTTACAATTTTCTAAGAATTGTGTACATTTTGTTTCTTTACTTGACATGAATTAGAATATGTAATTTTGAATGTGTATATATTGCAATATATATGTGTAAACAGTATATATATGACATATATTTTGGAAAAAAATAATCTTGCCCTGCCTTTAGCCTCATTTTTGAGGTGAGCATGGATGCAATATGTGGAAGGAACAGGATATTTGCTGGCGCCTGGAACACAGCACTTTGGGCAACAAAATCAGTTTGAATGTCACAAAGAATTTCCTGATTATCAACTTAGATGACACACCCAACATGGCAAAAAAAAAAAAAGTCTAGTTTTCAATACAAAACAAAATCTTAGTTGAGGCTATTTGGACAGCAAAATTTCATAGGAAAATTTGTGGAAAAAATAGTGTAGATCTGTCTTGTATTTCTTGAGGCAATCGCTTCTTTGTATTAAAGCAGACAAATGCTTTCCCGAATCACATTGTCTCTTGTACTGTTTGTGGTTCTTAAAAGATCCTGCAATCTTCAACCAAATCACTAGAAAAATGACACACTGTCTTCTCTACGTGCAAGTTTTTTTTTTTTTTCATTTTAAGAACGTCACTATACAAAATAATTTCAAAGTGCAAGTTTTATTAGTTGTCAAATATGTACCCAACTATGTTAAAGTGATGGAATGTCATGTTAAGCAAATATAAAATGTTATCACCATCAATGGATATAAAATTAAGCAAAGTGTAAAATGCAATGATTATCAGTGCTGCAAAAAATGTCTTGCATTGTGCAAGACACATCCTGTGTATATTTTTTTCCACATTAATCTGGCGTTCTAAAGCCAGATGCATCTACAGTTCAGAAAGGCACATATACATTTCAACAATTTGGTAAAAGGACACTAAAATTGAGCCGTATGCAAATATGGCACACAAACATCAATACTTTGCTACTGTGCATACGCCGTCTAGAGCAAAGCTACCACCCATAAAGGCCATGAATAATCATGATGCTGCCTTTGACGATAACATGGCATTTGTGTCAACTCATTTTGAGCACAACCAAAAAGCTACGAGCTGTTACATTATCATAGGCTGGCAACCAAGTGCCCTTTGCCCAAATTTAGTTGGGATGAGATCCAGTTCACCCACGGCCCTATTGAGGGAAGTTGGAGTTGTACACAAAATGGATAGACAGAAAAAGACACTTTGCAAGGTCGGTAAATCTTAATGAGTATACATTCTTTGATAAAAGTAGACACACATTTTGTATTTGACATAAAAATCCATCAAATCTTTTCATTCAATTTTCAAACTTCAGCCAAACGTTCCTCACAGTGCATTTTGACATATTGGACATTATGTTTCATTCTTTGTTCGCTTGCTGCCGAAATCACACCAGGTTCACTGTGATCCGGACTCTGCCGGTCTGGGTCCATCGGAAGATGCTCCACCTTTAGAGGAGTCTTCTATTAGGAGGGGGAAAACAAATGAAGAATTAAACTCAGACTTTATGACTCATTTAACAGGAAGCCATTTTTCACAGGGACTTGAGGGTTTTTATCATTTATGACTCATGAATCAACCTTTATCCTTCTTTTCCTGAGTCTCCTCGGCTGCTGTCTTGTCCGCTCTGAAGAAAATACGGGCACTGCTTAAGGAAAAATGAAGTAGCTCAAACTCCTGCAGAAGGAGAGCAAATAGAATATAAATATTCCCTGTTGGCAAAAGAGGCCACTTATGAAGCACAGAACGTCCTGAAGTCGGTACCTGAAGGTAGAGATCTAATCTTTTCTGGGTGAGGTTCATTGTTTGCAGCAACTTTTGATCCTGACTGGCAGAGTTGATTTGCTGCTCCTTCACCACGGAGCTCATCTCCTTCTTGTACTTATCTCGGACCGACTGGAACCAGTGCAGGGAGTCGAACTCCAGGTACTGGTCTAGCAGCTTCAGAATGTAGGCCACACCTGGGCAAAAAAAGACAAAAGGTGGATCTTATTTGTTTACAATTTTAATGTGTTTTTCTTTTTCTCAACAAAGGTCACTTGCCCATCGCAAATCCATCATCTGTAAAAGCAGCTCCGTTCTTGTTCTTCTTGTTCAGCTTCTCTTTGCAGCTGATGGAATGTTCCACAAAGTTCACAGTCTAAAAGGACAAATTGATTGGCTGGTGTCAAAACTACCGGAAGTTGAAGCTCTCTTGGCTAGGGCCTGACCGATATGCATTTTTTGAGGCCAATGCAGATACCACCGATTTTTGGTAGAGAGAGAAAAAAAATATATATATATACCGATTAATCTGCCGATTATTTACTAAAAGAAATATATAATGCATACAATTAACCCCTTCTCTGATTCCTTTTCAATAGGTGCCACTTATGCACAAACATTCACTATTAAAAATCTCTTGCTTTTAATGACAAGTCCATGTCAACAAATTTCATGAAGTATACAAGGTTATTTTATAGATTTATGTGTCAATAATAAAACAATTCTTAATTGTTTACGACTGCTGTAACGCATTATTAACCTTTTCTTTTATATATTTTTATCATGTGTTATTGTCACAATTCTTGGGACTTACTGGGCTAACTTGGGACTTCGGGGATTGCATTTCATGCCATGTCATGTGGAAATATGTGTTAAGACAAAAAAAAAATTGAAAGGACAATGACAAAACAAAAAACAAAAGTGAAATAAGAATAAAATAAACTAAAATAATAGCCACTAAAAAAAAACAGTAAGAACAAATGCTGACTGTTACTTTGTGTTTTGGCCTCTTGGGGGCAGTGTGGTGCCGTGCATCCATGGCCAACACACTTAAAGTGAGTACAGAAGAAAGTTGCAACTGAATTCTAATGGAAAATTGTAACTTCATTTATAGTTTTTCACACATTGGGAAGAATTTGTGCCTTTGCGTAGTGTTATCTCATCTGTTGATATGTGTTCCCACAAGATTTGTGTGTGGATATTCGTTATTTGAAGGAAAAACACTCCTGAAGTCGATTCTAACTTCCTGTTAGCATTTGCTAACTTCCTTTTCGCGCTAGGCTAGCAATGTTTTTAAAACGAAGCATGTTTTGTATTTAATTATACAGTGGATTTAATTCTTAACGTTGTGTATTTAGTATTACAGTTAACTCCAACCGCGGTTTCAAACAACTTAAGGATGCTTGGGGAAAACAGAATAACCAGAATAACAAACGCTACACACTTGCTAGTTGCTAATACTATGCAAGCAAAATGATGCACTCAGGGTACTTTCACAGCCTCGGAAACTTCAATTTTCTTCGATGGCGGTTTCAGGGGAAAATAATCGGCCATTTGGCCAATTGTTTTGGTCGATGTTTGAAGGCCAATAATCGGCCGATTAATCAGTTGGGCCCTATTCCATACAGCTGCAAGTAGTATTACCTCAAGAAAGAATCCCGGTTGATAATAGTATCTGCCTTTACCGATGGAAATGAGCCAGATGTTGCTGAACATGGATTCATACTGACCAGCGGGGGCACAATCATGTAGAAGTTCCTCAGGTGCATGTTCTTTGCACGCCGAAACTCAGGTGCAAACACTTCCACCAGCATCTTGAAGTATTCTGTCCCCTCGGCAGAGTTGCTCGTCAGATCTCCCAATACGGAATCTAGCACGCTGCGTACAACAAGCAGAGTTCGGGAGGTAACCTTTCCATTCCGTTCATCAACATCTGCAACTCAGTATTGTTACTGGACACTGAAAGCTCCATCATAATTCACAGGAAATACAGAATGTCAACATGCTAGACCAATTTGTTACCCTGCAGCTCTCTGAGTTTCTTCTGACAGTTCCTCCTCCTTGACCAGCTCCTCAAAATTGACGATATCCTCCAAGTCTGGGACAAACCTTCAAAGAATACAAGACCCATATCACAAATTAACCAGAATTCATATGTAGCATTAATTTGTTTGGAATTTCATTAGTATATTGACTAAAGTGATGGTAATCCATTCATCCATCTTGTATACCGCTGACAGGCCATGTTTACAATGCAGAATGTTTATTGTCAATGCCCAGTTTACCTAATGGCGCTACTACAGCAGTGGAGGCCTCCGGAGCGGATCATGCGCACGTAACCCATGGCATTACCTGCAAGACAAATGTCACGTCAACATTTCCTTACTTTATAAATGTCACACCGTTCAAAACTTTAAACAGGAGCTAAGCTTGTAATGGTTTTCTGAACAAAGATTCAACATCAAGCATAAAAACTTTTTTTTTTTTTTTTTGTAATTCTGACTTTAGGATTAGAACTTTTTTTTTTTTTTATTGTCCGTAAACCAACATTTTTTGGGAAACAATTTTCAACAATGGATGTGTGAAAAGGGCAACAAATCACCCAAGCTGGAATACAAAGAAATCAAATATGAAATAATCCCAAAACAATAAAACAATAAATACAACTGGAAATTATGTATAGCAGCCAGATTAGTATTGATTAGTTTTTAGTTTATTATGAAGTAAAAAAAATAATAATTAAAAAACATTGCAATTTGGCAAAATGAAACAAGCCTTGACTATAATAATATGAATGTTTTGTTTTTTGTTTAAACCTCTGACTTTTATTTTAGTTGCATATTTTTATTTTCTTGGTATATGCACTATACAGGACTGTCTCAGAAAATTAGAATACTGTGATAAAGTCAATTATTTTCTGTAATGCAATTAAATAAGCAAAAATGCCATACATTCTGGATTCATTACAAATCAACTGAAATATTTATTATTTTAATAATGCTGTTTATGGCTTAAAGCTTAAGAAAACTCAAATATCCCATCTCAAAATATTTCCTCAGACCAAGTTAAAAAAAAAACACCATAATCAGCAATATTAAAACAATAAAAGGCTTGCAATATTTCAGTTGATTTGTAATGAATCCAGAATGTATGGCATTTTTGCTTATTTAATTGCATTACAGAAAATAATGGACTTTACCACAATATTCAAATTTTTCTGAGAGAGTCCTGTACTGTACATTTGGAATTTATATTTCCTGGAGAAAAGTTGAATGGTAATGTTCGATTTTGACTACTGTGTTACCAGTTCGGTCATTGTTTTCCAAAGTAAAAACATGTTTTTGATTAAACAGAACATAATCAGTCTTCTTGAAGGATGACAGAAATAAGTGAACAATTACGGTTGATATGCTGAAATCAGAGGATTTGGACAATTTTGAATAAAAAAAAATGGCTCCAAACGAGCGGAAACCACAGTCCCCAGAGAGAACTCCACACGGGAGCATCATAGCTGAGCTTCCAACCTTAAAACTGTCATGCAGATGAGCTATTGCTAACCACACTACAGCACCACGCTGCATCCAATTAAAGCAAATAAACAAAGAGCAAGTAAATGCACATAAGGTGAACATCTGTGTGTGCATCTTACCAATCTGACTGATGAGCTGTCTGAACTGGTCCAAGTAACTCTGTCCATCGGGAGTGATGCCCAGCTTCCTGATGCCACGGTTAAACTTCTCAGCCCGCTCAAAAGGATACTACAACAAAATCAGCAGCAAATTTGAAGGAAAATTCTTCCATCCTGAGAAATTTGTGGTTAACTTTAAACGTCCTTGTCCCACCTTTTGGTCAGTCTGGTCCTTAGTTTCTCTGAAGAAGCGAATGTCCTTGATGAGCCTGGATTTGATGTGTTCATCATACATGAACTGACTGAAGATGTAAAACTTCTTGCGCAGGAACTGGTAGGTGAAGTTCACCTGAAGGAGAAACAAATGTCAAATCTCCTCTTGTGAGCTACGACAAACGACGGTCAAGTCAAAGCATGCGCATGCTCCGTTGTACACTCACCGTGGTGTTCATAATGCCGGTGCCGTGCGTGCGGATGGAGTTGGCGATGTGGCGGATGTTGATGGTGTTCAAGTGCTTGTTGTTACTGGCCTTCTCTATGAAGATCTGTGAGACAATACTTGCTACGTTATAAAATAATGGACGATGCAGCAGCAGTAGCATTGGAACTGCTGTAAGAGAATAAACAAGGGTACAATTCTCACCTGGTTGTTGAGGTTATATAGGTAGCGTGAGACAAAAACATGGATGTTCCTCATGATCTCCAACACATCCAAGCCCTTGATGAAAATATGCAGTGAGAGATGAATTTATTTATTTGCACTTCCAATCAGGGCTGGACTGGCCACTTGGTATATAGGGCAGACGTCTGGTAGGCCAGCATCTTTTGGGGCCGATGTAGTGCTATTTAACTCTTTTCCCGCCAAAAACGTTAACTGGTGTTAAGGACATGCCCACCGAGTACCGCCAATAACATCAATAAAAATCAAATGTGTTTTTTTTTTTTTTCCTTCAATGAGCAGCACAACTTCTTGTGCAACTCTGCTTTGTGAATGAGGTGAAAAAAAACAACAACAACAAACATCCACTAACTATGGCAGCGTTGTATCTCTTTTCAACGGGCTCCCTGTTGTATCAAATTACCGTACATGAAAACATGGCAGGTCTTAGGAAATAGAACATATTTAGTTTCAAAGTCACTGTTGTGCAGAAAATGTCTTTTTTACAAAAAGCTTGTTTTCGCCTTATTTTTTCCATTTTCGCTTGGTGTCACTCAAATTAACCCTTTTCAAATTGTGATTACTAAAGAATGAAATTAGGTAGAATAATACTTTTTTCCTAATTAAAGAATAGAATCCAATTTTTCATATAAATATGGTATCCACCATATTTACGTAGTCAGTTTGCCTTGAAAGATGAGTGAAAATGTTCAAAAATCGACTGGCACGCTGAGGTTGTCTTTTTAGATAACATTTAGCAAGATAAGATTTAATGATTATTTTCCTCACTTTCACCCCAACGGTCAATCTCTGGATTCGAGGACAGGACCACCCTATCACATAAGGCATTATCGGACCTTCTGACCTTGTCAATGTGACCTTGTCAACATGACCAGACGGGCCGGCTCTCACAAGCAGGCTATATAAAAGACAACTGTGGAGGCAAGAAGACGCCTGCACTCTCTCAGGAGAGAGAGGTCAAGCCCAGGACAATCTTGAATTGTCCTGAGTTGTATTCTTGCCGAACTTTGGAAGATAAAAACTGACAAAATGTTAAAAAAAATAAAAATAAAAAATACCTTGTGAGTCATTCATTTGGTTTCCTTTTTGAAGAAAACGAATGCGCATGAAATGAATTTTGGGTAACTTTAAACGTAATAAGACAATAAAATAGGAACACACATAAAAAAAAAAAAAAAAAAAAAAAAAAAACAACTAAATTTTCTAACAATACTAATTTGCTATTGTATTGTGTAAGTAAGTATCGATATCACCAGTACTTTTGATACATAAAATTTTCCCCAAAAAACTGACATAGTTTAAAGAAAGATCTACTACACGGTACAGTACAGTCCTTAAAAATGCATGAAATAAATGGATAGTTTCTACTCTTCTAATTTGTAGTTCCTAATCATAAAACAGCCACAACAATAATCATTGCATTTCTGTGCACGCTTGACATTGATCAATGCCACAATGACAAACAGACCTGCTCCAGGGTCTGGCTGGGCAGGTGCGCTTCTGTCATTGTCAGCCCATAACGCTGTGTGGCAAGGTTTCTCATCTCGCTGTAAGTGGCCCAGTCGTGAAGAGCCACAGTGGTCAGGTTGTAGAATGTTTTATCCAGATAGTGGGTCACGTAGGCTGGAAGAACAATTGCAGTGATTATGAACAATCATGCGCTCTCAGTAGAATGAGGACACACACTTTTGAAAATTAACAGATGATGACTTTTAACTTCCAGAGCAAAAATGTACATCCCAGAGCAAGATCAGTCGAGAACATCTTAAAAATACTACTGGAAATATTAGTCTTATTTGGACTTTTTCAGCACCTTTGATATGAATGAACCGGTTGAAGAATCTGATGGGTTTGAGGTAGAAGAAGTGGGCCAAGTCCTTCATGCCAACTTTGAACGGGTTCCGGTCATCCAGCTTCAGGTGCGTGTGGACAGAGAGCCGCAAGTCCTTCTCTATCTCTTTACATAATTTATCCAGCAGGTGCTTTAAATCAACACAAAGAGTAAAAAATAAATAAACAAAATAAAAGGCAAAAATGATAAATGGATAGTTTTTTTATTTTAGCACATTTATCTACATACACCATAATGGTACCCAAGCCCTTTAGATTTAAAGCCTCACATTCACCCATTCACACGCCAGTGGTCGGCTGCTGCTATGCAAGGCGCTGCCAGGTCCCCTGGGAGCAAATCAGGGTTCAATGTCTTGCTAAAGGACACTTCAGAATGGTCACCAGGGCTGAGGATCGAACCCACAACCTCGACGATGGGAGACGACCACTCTAACACTGAGCCATGTCGCCCCAAAGTGTGCGATTGTGACGTTGGTGTCAAAGCAAAACCCGAAACCATCACTTCCTTTCTAGTGTAGTCCACTTTGACTCACCTCATGAAAAACGTCCATGATCTCCTTGTCGTAGCTCTCCAGTAGCTGATCACATGACTCCATGTGCTTCGTTTGCATCATGGAGGGCACGCAGTCCCTCAGGGCGCTAAACATGTACTGTATGAATCGATCATGATGGCATAGCAAAAGAGGTCACGGTTAAAACATAAAAAAAAAAAAAGACACTGAAATATCTGTTGTCACATGGTAAAACTTACATTTATAAAATATATTGTAAATAAACCGTTAAATTGAGGTTCCACTGTATATGAAACTGACTTATGTGATCTGTCAAGAGGTTCTTACGTGCATCCGTGCTGCATCCACTGCATTTTCATAAACATCATCCAAGTAGATAGGAAATACAGCCCGGTGCCAGTAAAGGAAGCTGCAGTCGCACTGAAGTTTGACCCTTTGAAGTAAAGTAAAACAGATGATAATTGCAGTTGTCTGACAAATCCAAGTTGGTCAGTGTCATCCTTAATTCCGCCCACCTCTCACTCAGTTCACTTATCAGGTCCAGCTTTTTCAACAGAAGCTGCAATGGAAGCAACTCCTCATCTCGGAAGGTTTTCTACAGGCATGTAAAATAACAACATGTGTACATAATCCTTTGGTGATTTGATGATTACAGACCAAGAAGCAACTCTGCAAAGTGTTAAGTCCCACTAGTAGCCGTTGGTAGCTCATTGATGAGGCGTGAAATGCAATGAGAAATGTGAAACCACTTTTTATGAGCCTTGAGTGGATGTACATTATTAGAGTTGACACTTTTGTTCATAGGTAGTTGCTCTCTGCTTTAACGCAGTTCCAGCCGACTTACCAGCTGAGTGCCAACACAGAGAGCCAAAGATACCACGAGGCGTCTTTCTTTTGTGCTGGGTCCACTGAGGACATTTTCGGCGAGCACCAAGGAGGACAGCACATCCAGACGCTGCTCACTGTACTTCTTGTCAGAGATCACTCTTTTCTGGGGACAAACATTTAAAAACAGGTTTGAATAAGAAAGCAGCGACCTTCTTTATTCCAAAACTTACTCATTGATCACAACCATATGCTCACTTATCTGATCTAAATTATATCCTCTTATGCCAATGTCAGACTACGCGATTTTTTTGTCTTACACGACAGTTGCGCTGTCACATTACCCGACAAATTCGCTCCGTGTCGTGGACGGGGCGTGTAGTCACACTACACGTCTGAACGCGACAAGACACCAGCCGATCATCGTGTGTTGTCTTGCCAAGAGAGACGCGTCGGCCACTGTTTGTCGGGGAGGTGGGACAAAAAAAAAAAAAAAAGAGGCAAGGACAAGGAGTGTTTGCGTGAATGGAGCACGCATGGGACAAGTGTGATGTAAGCGCATTGCTTGCGCTCCCTGCTCCGCAATAGTGTTTAAAATATGATTTAGTAGCCAACACTGTATTTTAATTTATTTAGGCCTATATGCGCCGGGATAATTATAGCTGATTTTGTTAATTAATTTGCGGGATGACATCTTGTTTTATTATTTTATCAAACACTGAAATATTATATTGTTTGAGTATTTTTTACTGCTTCATTTATTCATATTTGACTTGTTTTAGTACAGTGCATTGGATAGTACTCCGAGGGGGGAAAATTTCAAGTGAGAGCGGGTGACAGTTAAGGCGGCCAGGCCTGGCCCGACTATATGAAAATGTGATCGATCCTCACTAAATATGTGCCCATCTCATATGCCCAAATCTCTGAAATTATTAGAACAACAGTCACAATATATTTTGGTCCTCTATTCACGTCGCCGTTGCCTGACGGGTTGCACGGATGCGTGCGCGCTCCATGCAGCCGCAGCGCTGCAGTGGGGCGCTTTTTTTTTTTTTTTTCCCCCCCTCGAGATGCACCTGTCTGGCCCCATCCTATGAAATATCCAGGGGATAAATAAATAAATACATAAACGAATAAATAAACAAATGTATACAGAAATAAAAAGAGCTATAAAGTGCTGTTCAGTGTGTGATTGACGTTTCGCTCCCTCTCGCTATTGGTCAATGCTGTGGAACCAAACGGACGATGTCGGAGGTATGTCACATTATGCGTCAAGACAAGCAAAAATTCTACTTTCGTCGTGATGGTCGTGAACCGTCCCGGACAACAGGCGACCAATCGTTGAACGTGTCACATTACACGACGCTACGTCAAGACAACCCAAAATCCTTTACGACATGCCCCGTTTGTCCGCGACACGTCGGTCGGGCTGAAATCGGGCTGTTTTCGTGTAGTCTGACATCGGCATTATTGTCGTTTTCATGGGGCGAGGGGGCACAGCACATGCAAATTTTGGCGCTTAAACTAACACCTGTTTAGAACATCCCACAGGTGAACAGGCTAATTGGGAACAGGTGGGTGCCATGATTGAGTATGAAAGGAGCTAATTAAAGAGTTATTCACAAGCAAAGATGGGGCAAGGTTCTCCTCTTTGTGAACAAGTGCATGAGAAAATTGTCAATCAGTTTATGGACAATGTATCTCAACGTACAAATGCAAGGAATTTAAGGATTACATCATCTATGGTCCATAATATCATCAAAAGGTTCTGAGAATCTGGAGAATTCACTGAATGTAAGCGCCGCCGCCTTCTATGGGCACAAGCTCAAGATGGACTGATGCAAAGTTGAAAAAAAGTGTTCTGTGGTCTAACGAGTCCACATTTCGAATTGTTCTTGGAAATAGTGGACGCTGTCTCCTCACAGCTTTTTTGGAACGTGTTGCAGCCTTACAATTCTAAATTCATGATTATTTGCGAAATACAATAAAGTTTATCTGTTTGAAAATCAACTATCTCGTCTTTGTAGTATATTCAATTATGTATAGGTTGAACATGATTTGCAAATCATTGAGTGTAATATTACACCCCTATTGAACTCTAATATGATCCATATTTCTTGTGTATTACCTTGGCAACACAGATAGCGTTGAGGGCCTGTGACTGCAGCTGCTGAGTGATGTGAGAGACGGAATCTGCGACGACCATGGACCGTCTGTGAAACGTGTGCTCCACAGCCTTGAGGGGACAATCACATGACACAGCAAAAGTACCCCCGCCAACTCCCGACAGTCTCGGTCAGAACGGGCAGGTTAACGCACCTTTAACAATTCCACCAGTCGACACAGTGCTTTAACAGAGGTCTTGGTCATGGGCCGCTGCATGGACATGTACATGTTCATGGTGGTCTTGATAATGGTACCGATGCTGTAGGCAAACAGGACACCCTTTGTGGAAAGAACACACAAAGTACGTTTTCACAGGGAAAAAAAAAAAAAAAAAAAAAAATATGGTTTATAATAGTAGTTGTCAACCTTTTTTCAGTGATGTACGGTACCTCGTGAAATGTTTTTTTTTTTTTAAGCCAAGTACCCCAAAACCAGCGCAAAGCATTTCTGATTGAAGAAAGAAAAAAATAATAATAAAACAGAATGCTGTGCCATCATTGCATGACTTATTATTAAACTTCGGGATTCTATTTGTATGGTCTCTTAAACTATTTGGAAATAAAAAATATATAACAACTAAAAAAAGAATGAATAAATAATTTAATTCTAAGTAAAGATTTGTGCACATACAGCTTATTATCAACATAAAAGTGTCATCTTTTGGGATCATAGTAAAGCTCTGTTCTAAAAAAACAAAAAAAAACTGAAAAAAAAACAATTAACTAAATTTTAAGTAAAGTTTTCAAGTGATTGAAAGGTGATTTTAGGTGGCATATGACAAGCTGGGTCAAACCATTCTGGTTTGATTTGATTTGATTTATTTGTTCATTTTTCCTTTCGGACAGCATTGTGACAATCAGACATTTCCTGATACAATTATGACATTGAATGACCGAAAAGAAAAAGGGCTGGCAGGAAGAAGCATAAAGCTTATAAATTCCCGCCCCCATACTATACTAGGACGCATAAGATCAAGCAGTAGTTGTTAGAAATCAGCAGAGATGATAAAATTTCACTAGTTCATCAAGTCCATGAAGTTAGTTATCCAGTTGATTACATTCGGAGACATTTGATTCAGGCAAATGGATTATTGAGAGTTCAATCAGTTCATCTTAACCAGTGATTTGATCGCATGTAGTTCATGACAGAAGATTCGTTCCAATAGTTTGTTGATCACTTGTTGATTAATACCATGTGGATTATCACAGTGCAGCAGCTTTAGAATTCTTTTTTTTTTTTTTTTTTTTTTGAAATATTTACATATAATATTTTAAAATCTCATGTATCCCCGGAGTGTCTTCACATACCCTCATTTGAGAACCACTGGTCTTGGTCTATAAAGCCTTCTACATTTTTAAAAGGCTAGGATGAATTATACTGATAAAGCTGCAGTTTTCCAGATGAAATACAGTCCCAAAACTTCCACATTATAGCTCTTACGCACATTTTGTTCATTGACATAAATGTGACATAATAACATGCTAGACAGTATAAAATACTTATGGAATGAGCATTGCGCTTGTGGAGCACACCAATGTCTTACCTGAACAAATACATTACACCTGCTGTTAAGGTCTTCAGCCATCTTGTCACTCTTGTGCTCCTTGCAAAGAATGGACTCCATCTTCATCATCCATGACGTTACAAACACGTAGTACGACTGAAAATCCCTGAAAACAAGCCAATGTCATGTTAGCAAAGCTGCAATGCTTGCTGTAAAACAGCCACTAATTACTGACTTAGAAAGCGTCTGGGCTCTTTGCTGAAGGAAGGTGTCTCGATGTGCTCGGATTGCTTGAATACTTTTCTTGTCTATCAGTTTGGCTGCAGCAGGAACTTTGGTAAGCAGGAATGTGTCAGGGAACCAGATGATGTTAGCGGTCAGAGTAACAGCTGGAACCTGATGAAAACATGACAAATATAAAAATCTTCAGCAAGATGTGTCAAGGGAATGAATGAGCAGTGATCAAGATAGTGTTGCCTTGTTTATCGTGGGTTCATCTTTCGTGGCCTCGCTATTTCGCGGATTTTTTACAGCGTGTTTTTTTTTGTAACGGGCTTTTGGGTTTGTTTATTTTTGGGGGATTTTGACCGGCTGTATCTCTCAAACCCTACGGTCCGACCGGGGACATACAGGCATCCGTGGATTCGACTCGATGATATCTTTCTTTTTTTTTTTTTTTTTTTTTTTTTTTCCGATGATATCTTTCTAATGGTGTCTGTCCCGTCGCTCCACGACATTGCATTCCGGAGATAAAAAATATATACTGAGCTGTATAACAAGTAAATGGAAAAAAACAAAACTAAAAAAAAAACCAAACACTTTCAATGGGAAAAAAAATGACTGTAAATGAAAAAAAATATATGAATGAAAAAGCATTCATAAAGTAAAAAATATACCAAAATGAAAAAAAACATAATAAATAAATAACATACTTTTAATGGGAAAGAAAATGAATGTAAATTAAAAAAGAACATATAAGATGGATGAAAAAGCATTTATAATAAAGTAAAAATCACACCAAAACAACAACAACAAAAAACATACAACGAAAAAATAGATATAATTAACGGGATTTTTTATTTATTTATTTATTTTTTAATCAACGCGGATTTCCATTATCGTGGATAGTTTTTGGAACAGAACAACCACGATACACAAGGGAACACTGTATACCAGTACTGAAGTAAATACCTTTTTACAGACATCTAGGAGTGCTTTGTAGAGCTTTTTGTCAACACTTCTAAAGATGTAAAAGTGAAGCACAAAAAGAGCACAGACGCCAGCATATTTATCTCTCTGATCAATCTCTGACGGTTCCCCTGTAAACCACACAGACATAAAATCACTCAAACTAAAGTTAGAACACTGTAGGTTGAAAAAATATCACAAGAATTAAACCTGACCAATCTTGGATTCCACATTGGCGAATATGGTCCGTATATTGAAGGCAAACTCCTCAGCAAAAGTGGTGTTTTTGGTAATAGAAACTCCCTTGCCGGGATCATCAAATTTCTGGTCCACACACGTCTGTTGCATTGTACGAGACACGTTAGCATGGGTCGCTCTTGTTATATCTGTATGCAAGTTCTAGGTTTGATATTGCCGTCGGCTCTTTCTGTGTGGCGTTTGCATTATCTTGTACTTGTGTACGTTCTCTCCACCACCTCTGGCTGGTCCCACAGGACCATGGCATGTATGTGAATGTCAACTATATTGTGTGTGTCAGTCGTGACATTAACTAGCAATCGGTAGAAGGTGAAGTGCGTCTCGCTTCAAGTCAGCTGGTACAAGCTCTAACCTCCCCCTGATACAACTGAGGGAAAAGGACAGGAGGTATAGATGTATTTTATATTAAATAAAATTTGAAAATATTACTAATACAGTATTTTAATTACTTCATGCCCCTTGCTTATCATATTGGAACTTCAAAGAGGTGGCGTGGAACATTATAAGTCTGCTTGGGGCCCAGGGGGGATGGTGATTTTTGGTTTGATTGTTTGATTAATTATTTAAAATGATAATGTAAAGCTTGTGGGTAAGTCACCTGCAGTATCATGCCATCAAGCAACTGTCCCTCAAGTTTGAGCAACAGCTTCTCAAATGGTTTCAGTTTTCCTTCCGCAATTGAAAATTTCCCAGGATTATGGTGCACAGACTTCAATAACCTGGAACCAAAAGAACATGTATTACGGATTATTGTAGGTTACAGAATAATAATCATAGATGACACAGACACAATGTTAGGATGCAATTAGTGAAACAAATGTGTCAAAGTTAGGGCTGGGTATCAATTTGAATTTCCTCAATCAATTTGATTTGGATTCATATGAGTTCAGTTCGATTTGATTTCAAATGTATTTTTTCGATTTGATTCATTTCAGTCCAATATTGTTTAATTATGTAACATCAATTCATCTTAAATATCAAGGACATGATAAAAACTCCACAAACAATAAATTCCAAATTAAATTTTGCGGAGGCAGCAACTGGTTAATTGATTTAGTTAATTAATGAAAGTAGCACATGTTATAATCACTTAAGTGTTACACAAACATTGACATCAGCAAGGAAGAAATTAAAATATATTAATAATTATAATTCAATAAATGTAAATATAAATTTAAAAAGATTGTGAATTGTCTTAAAGTGCAATAAGTCAGGTCTTTCATAAATGTAAGAAAATACAAAAAATACGAATTAATGTGAACAGTAAATTTCAACAAAATGGTAATATATGAAAAAAATGGCCTTTATAATTCTATTACCTTGTGAATTTACAGGGGGGGGGGGGGGGGGGGGGAAGATATTATAATAAACGATTTATGGTTTTGTGAATCAATATCGTGCTCGAAAAAGCAAAATCAACTTGATATCGATTATTTGGCATTTCCCTGTGGAGTTGGCAGTCATCCCTCTCAGTGTGGAGGAACGCCTCATGGGTGCCTTTCCTCACAGGGTTGTTCTGTGCCCCACCATGTTGTGGTTTGCGTGTGTGTCTGTGGGTACGATCATGGGGATATGTGGGGGAGGGAGGGCTTTTTCTTTTTATTGTATTATGGATGTTTGAATTGTTCAGCACTTTGAGTTGAATTTGAATGCATGAAAGGTGCTATATAAATAAACTTTGATTGATTGATTTCATTTTTTTAAACCCAGCCCTAGCCAAAATAACAATTATGAATAAAATGTTCACTTTATACTGGAGCTTAAAATTATGGGCTCACCTCTTATACATCTTCCAGTGATCTTTGAGCGTGCCATGATTTTCCATGATTTCATCAAGCGTAAGTAGAACCACTAACAAATCACCAAGGTGTTCATACACAATCTGCAGCGGGACAAAGCAACATGCTGTGCTTGGAAAAATTAATCCATAAATACCACAGTTGATATGTGAAGGCTTACCTGGAAATGGACACCCGATGAATCAATAATTTTTGTTGCAGCCCTGAATTAGAATATTGGTCAGCTATTTACTGGTGCAATGGTCAAGGTTTATGAAATACTTGGATAGTTGATAGTGGATATAACAATCAGTTGCTTAGTTATACAGTAGACTTTCCATATACTATAGAACGTTAAGTGGAAATATTGTGTGGAAAGCATGCAAGTACACACTTTTATCAGTTCTTAACTTAATTTTCCTCAAAAATATGGCTTCTTTTTATGGTTCTTACTTGTTGCTGTTGTAGAGGGCCCCCAACTGATGAACAATGTTGACCACCACTTCATAACATCTCGACACAAAACAGGATAGTTCCTGATAGACAATGATGAGTCATTTTTTTGTACTGTAAACAAACTGTTATGTATTGCATGAATTCCTTTCATTCGCTACCTGTAAGAAGGAGATGAATCTGCCCATCTGAATTTGGGACTCGCCTTCCACAATGCTAAGGTCAGACACTGTTAAAAGGGCAAACACGGATCGAATTTATGTATACTAAAACAAAAGCAATTTGCATTGGAAATGACAGATACAATGGAAAACTGGGGACTTGCAGATTACCTCCCTCTCCGTAGTACAATAAACCATTGTAGAACTTGTTTTCTGCCTGTGATGGAACATGACATGACCATTACCATAAATGTACTTTTAACATACATACTACAACTACATAATAGCACAATAAAACTATGACCAATCTAGGGAGATACTTTGGCAACCACAGAATAAATGCCGATTGAGATGGTGCAGTTATGCTTACTTCATACTTGAGATTCTTCACTTCGCTACACAGGGCAGCATATACTGTGATGACTTTGTTCAGAATCTGCAAGTTAACATTATTTCAATGATCATTAAACGTCAAACCGGAAACGTTGTTCTTGGCTTTACCTTATTGTCCGTTTTAATCAACTCCAACAATGAAGACTGTTCATGTGGGAGGAGCTGAAAGACAAAGGATTGGTGAAATAAAACAGAAAATCTGATTTTTTTTTTTTAACAGTCATAAAACAAATCATCATCATACATGGGATAAAAAAAAAACATGCTCTGATATTGACATCTACAAGGTTTTATGTTGTCCACTCAAATCAATAAATTAATTGCTACAATAGAAATCAAAAGAAACTACATAAAAAACAACTTTTCTATTGAATATACACAGTGGCAAATCACACTAACTTTTCCTGTTCTACGTGAAGTTGTATTGCCACAAGTATTTGTATTTGCTAAATGGTAGGATAAGTGGTTTAGAAAAAGATGGATATATAGAATAATGGCAAAAGATTTTTTATTTTTATTTTTTCAAGACACTTGCATTTGGTACCATTGCCTTCAAATGGTATAATTTGGGTCTAACATTTTGGCTATGCACCAAATTCCCAGTCTACTCTGAACTTCTCACAAAACTTTTTAGGAAGGTTGTCTCATTCCACCTAGAGAAATGGTCTAACTAAGCCAAGTTCTACGCAGTCTCGCTCACACATTCCTTTCCAGTCTGCCCATTTGTATAGATGAGGGCTCGGGGATGGGCATTCCAAAAATATTGAATTAGTCATTCTTAAATCAAATTGTAAACAACTTGGTAGTATGCTTTGGGTCACGGTCCATTTCAAAGACCTATTTTCACATTCAGGTGTCAACTGTATATTCCTTGTACTAAAACTGCAAATACAACACTAACTGGTGGAATAGGAGTGGAATTTCAGTAGTTTCTCATCTTTTTTTTTATGCCGCTTCACATTTATATATATTTTTTTTTCATATTAGGCAGCATCAGCTGCTAAAGTGCCTTCCTGCGTCAATTTGTGCTTTGCTTAATGTTCTAATAGACTAACCGTGATTGCAGTTTCCTTACTTTGAGGGAAATGGGGTCCAGAGTGAAGTCCCAAACATCTCCAATTGAGTCATCGAGAGCCTCTTCAATGCCCCTCAGCTGAGCTGTGTACTCCTCCAGAAACTTGGCGTAGTTCTTGAGTTGCACTTCTGTGTGTATTTCTGTTGGAAGGGATCGTTCATCAACTAGTTTGACTACATTAAAACTCCGAGAGTAGATGTTAGACGTTTAATGAATGCCATGCCACTGAGTTTTTTTTTTTTTAATTGATTAGCGTCAGATTACAATGTTCCACACATATCTTGTGAAATGACACAGGTGTACCTTGTGCTATGACCCATGAATGCATAATACAGAAGTACTTTCCTTTACTCTGGCATTCAATGATCTGTCAGCTGTGATGGTATGTGATGGACTGAGCGTTAACTTACAGTCTGTTATCGGTGACCGTTAAAAGCAAATAAAGCTAACGGGCTAGTATATATCAAAGCAACACGGGCTGCAGCTTAATGAAATGTTCGTACAAAGCTCGATTCCATAATCAAAGAAACGATGCTTTTTGGGCTAACTTGCTAGCTAGTGTAAACTGCTACAATCACTTTAAAAAGACTCGACCGGATTGCTGTCACTCACTCTGTGAACCGTCATCAAAACGGTCAAATTCCCAGTCTGGTGCGATAGTTTCCACAGCCATTTCGCGGGAAAATATGTTCTCCAAATACTGTTTTTAACATGTAGAGCTACAGGAACCCATGATAGGTCTTATGATTTCACAAAAAAAAAGCGCAAGCATTCTTGGGAAACGAAGTCCGGAAGTTCAGAGACAAGAGTGCAGAGCCAGAGCACTGATGACGCTGCCTTCATGTAGTATCGTAATTATGGTAAATACCACATGGTCCCCTCATGTCGTATTCTTTCCTGGAAAACTGGGAATTTATTTTAATACCAGACTTTCCGAGTTGAGAGAACTTTTCACGTTTCAACATGGCGGAGAGCGCAGAAGGATTCGTGAATGGCAAGAAATATTAACACTATAAGGGCGTTAATTTGTCCCCTAGCACAGCAGGCTGTTTTAGAATCCACACAATTGTAGCATATACAATTTTGCTATAACAACAAAACCGCATGAACTGAGCTCGGTCGTAATTAGGAGTTTACGAGTGGCAACGTCCATCTTTCCCATAGCACGTGAAGGCAGGGATGCTGACGTCACTTTGCCCAGCATGCTTAGCGACCGCTTACCCACCTGGAGTGCAAACAATCAACAGAAAGACACGGAGGGAGCATCGTTTTCAGAGAGCGATTCGTCTAAACATGACAAATGTATAAAAAAAACAACGTCTACGACCCATTAGAACCAGCCGTTTTTGGCCGGTATCGGCAAAAGCTGGAGTTGGTTGGAGGGAAAGATCCGTATCTACTTTCACCATCGGCCTGGGAAAGAGCCGTATCGACTTTCACCATCGGCCTGGTCAAAACAAACCACAACATTCCCCCAAGTTTTTTTTTTTTTTTTTTTTTTTTTTTTACATTTCCCCAAGTAACCTATCACAATTGTAAATTATCTCATTGTGAAGAATAGCACCTACACAAGGGAGGACTTTGACGAGGTCACAACAACCCAAAGTTGGCAGGGAAACTTTGATAGTGTCATGATTGCCATGTGAAAATGTTTGCAAGACCTACGAAAATATGATATTATGGTATTTAAATTAATGTGAAAAATTTGTAATCATAAATAAATGTGGAATATGCCAACATTGGGTACATGATATATGTGTGTGATTGCTGAAAATCACATGCCCCACAGTTTTCCTTTTTTTCCCCCCTCAAACTTACTTGAATAATTATGAAAAGAAAACGAAATGGTATGATTGTTTCACTACGTGCATTACAAACAATAAGTCTTATCAAAAGTTTACACTTAGTGTTGGAAAAGGTAGGTATACAATGTTATAAAGTGTGTTTTCATCAAGAATAACCTAATGTATTATTACATATATTAAGTTATACTGTATGCTATTAATCAATTCAATATAACATCTATTTATCACCCCCCCCCCCCCCCCCAAAAAAAAATAAATAAATAAAAATCACTTACCTTTTTAAAATAAACACTATTTACTAATACGTAATGGACACTTTCTAAGCAGTATATATGATCACTATTTCTCTTGTTTATTTCATTGAAAACAAGATGTATATCACAACATAAACCTATTCTCATTTGTCTTTTTTTTCATTCAAGGTGAGACATTCCCAAAGGATGAATGAGGCGCCAACACGACCGTGGGTGATAACGGAGAAGTCTGGGAGAGTGATGGCTGCTCACTGCACCTGTATGGCTGCATTAGGGGAAGCATGTTCACATGTGGGTGCGTTGCTTTTTACAATTGAGGCGGCTGTGAAAATTGAAAATGCCAAAACAGTGACACAACAAAAAACTTACTGGATGCTGCCACATGCCTTGGATAAAGTGCCATATTCCGAGGTGAAAAACATAGACTTTACGTCTGCAAAAACCAAGAAATTGCTGTTTGACCAAACTGTGACAAATCCGGTGCCAGGCAGCAGGAGCACTGTCCAAGGCCACCTGCCAACCATTCCTCCACCCAAAGTTTGCGCACTGCTATGTCCCAGCACCCCTGAGTAACAACTTCCCCACAATAATAAGTGAACTATATGATGATAATTTCTTAACAGTCACAAAAGAGGAACTGTTCAAGCATTGTGATGACATATTTGGCGACATCCAGGTGACATCACAAGTGGCATATGTAGAGGAGGTAACCAGGGAACAGGGTTTGACTTTGAAATCAGGTACCGTTCAGGGAAAAGTAATGTCAATGCAGATGCACTTTCTTCCCAACATTCACCTGGTGTGAGTGACCTGGGAGCAATGCTTCCAGGCACAACACTCCCAAAACCTTTACAACAAGTTTTTAAAGGGACGAGGCCACAATCTACTCAAGCTGCTATTGCAGCTTTGCCACATCATCCCCAGGTGGACATTTGTGCCCTTCAAAGGGTTGACCCAATCCTGGCTAAGTTGTGACCATTTTGGGAGCGTAAACAGCGGCCAATCCGGGAGGAGCGGCAGCAGTTGTCAAAACCTGCTTTGGCTCTCCTCCGTCAGTGGGATAGGTTGGTTGAGAGTAGTGGAGTCCTTTACCGCCACGTCTATAGACCTGATGGTGCTAAACTAAAAACACGAATCGTGAAAGGAGCTGAGGAATTGGCAGCGCTTGAGAGACAACAGTAATTCACAATATCACAACAACAACATCACTAATTACCCAAAGCTGGAGTTGTATATGATTACTTGCTGACTTTGCCAAGGCTAACTCTTGTTTATACACCTGCATTGATAACATGTATTGCTGTTCCCGTTTGAATCTAAATATTGTCTGGCTCGAATTCCGTTTGGACATTTGTTCTAACAGTCAAGGCTACATGATAAGGCTGTATTGTGGCTCCAATGAATCTGCTGTCAATACGCAAAATGGGGGTTGGTGGTCTGGTTCCTGGAATGCAGCTGGCGTGGGCCGCTCTGCTGGGTGAGCGAGGCTGGGCAGCGCACAGGAGTCATCAGATCCACAACATGCTAGCAACCAGTGGTGCTACCTGACCAGAATCGAGTGCTGAAATTGCTTGAAAGCAATGGGCCGAATGCAAGCCGATCTACTCTTCTGGAAAGCACAACATGTGTGAAAGCTGATCCGAGGTCAGCGAAGACCCTACTGGTGAAAGAGAAGAATTGCGCTTGCCTTGGCTGCTCGCCTGGCGGGGTGGGCTTGCTGGTGGCGTCTGGGGACCGACTCACCAGTTCCAAATGACTGGGACTAGCCACAATCTACACACGGACATTCAAGATGAACTGAGCGAGCAGTGTCTGGGATAGTATGGGATGGATAACGATAAAAATTCATGACTATTCTAAATAATGTATATGATTGATGCGTTATAGTAATGGGTCGATGAGGACGGGTCTCGAATAAGCTTCGGCTTCTACCCGTCAGCCCTTCTTTCGGACGTCAATGTTGCAAATGATGTGATGTGATTGATGTAAACTGTAATGTGTCCGAAAGGAAAAAAAATGAATAAACTAAACTTAGTCCCCAAGCCAAGAATCTGCGCAGAGACGTATCAGAAAAACTTATTTGTGTATGCCAAGTTGTATACAAGGAGGAGGAGGAGGATGTCATTGGATGTGACAATGAGAACTGTCCTTATGAAGTGGTTCCACTTCAGGTGTATTGGCATTAGACGCATTCCAAAAGGATGTTTGTTTTGCAAGAATTGCAAATGTAAATAAATTATAAGAATGCAACAATTAAAACCTTAAAAAGGATTCATCAACCACAAATTGTTGTATATTACTGATTTTCTCCTATTTGTGTTATCTTGTAATTGCATCGATATTGGTGTTCCGCACTGAGCTTACATTGGAGCAGCGGGATAAGATAAATTATTTTTTTAGGAAACAGGATTGGAAATGTTGCTGCACTAACAAAAAGGGTAACTGTTTCCAACCACTTTAATTAGGTAAGTAAAAAATATTTTGGATTTAAAAAAAAACAAAAACATAAATAGGATAAGTAAATATCCATGAAATATTTACACACATTTGGTAAAATTTGACTCACATTTCTGATTTAGTTCCACAATTAATTAATCATCAGAGAATTTCATAGTTAGCAATTTCTAGTAGTTTTTACCCAAAACATATTAGAATTTGCTCAATTAAAATGGATGCAAATGATTACCCCACATGGCAACCGCGCCATTCAGGAAGCCCAAATATTGGCGTAGTTTACGAGCCTCTTCAATGAGGCCCTTCACGCGTTTCAGAAATGTTCATGTTTTAATAAATTACGTTTTCCATTATTTTTGAGTTGGACGATGTGGGCCCATATTTATAAAAATTGTTTTGAGACTTAATTATGCTTAAAATAACCTGTGATTAAAAACAAGTAACAAACTAGGGCTGCATCTAATCGTCTGACACATGATGTACATGTCTGATGTTGTCAAGAGCTTACTGTATATAAATGGACTCAGTTGGGTTTACATTTCACAGCAATTTTGTGATGATGGCCTTTGTGTTCATTTCATTGTTCATGGTTCTGACAACAGGATGCGGACAAGTCTTTGAATAGCCCT
Organism: Festucalex cinctus; assembly: GCF_051991245.1. Lineage (NCBI taxonomy): Eukaryota > Metazoa > Chordata > Actinopteri > Syngnathiformes > Syngnathidae > Festucalex > Festucalex cinctus. Next base: position 15,850,927 of record NC_135413.1, read on the forward strand.
CACAAATATAGCTTAGAAGAGAAAATTTATATATGCATTAATTTAATAACAAGGCAATGTGCATGTAGCACTTCTTGCAGTCTTATTGGTACAACCATACGCCATGCACGGAGGCATTTCACTGTAAATTAACATGAAAACGCTACGGGAAAACAGAAATTTTCAAGTGTGTGGGTGGCAACGTAAGATGGCTGCTGGTGGCTTCACTTCTCACTGTGGTGATTTTAGTGGCATTGTGAGTCTGTATATAAGTCCGTGGATGTCGCTCACAGTAATCCATGGAATGCTCAAGACGTTTGCGTGGATGCACAGTCACACAGAAAATTAGAGGGAACATTGCTCCTGAATGGCAAGTCCTCGGTCGCCCAACACAATGTCATTTGGTAACAGATTGTCAAGAATTCAACAGTTTTCTGTGATATACAGTACAACCTCAAGCAAAAAGGTATGGAATCACCAGTCTTGGAAAAAGCATGAAACAGTCGTAAGGTCATTCCAAAGTGCAACTTTGGGGTTGGGAGACGACCACTCGACCACTGAGCCATGCTTCCACGATTTCAAAAAAAAAAAAGATTCCTTGATTAATTAACCAAATAATCGACAGATATTCATCTTTAGTTATAGTCCTAATTTAAAGGTTTGATTGATTGACAAGACGCTGACAATTGGCAAATAGAGAGAGAGAGAGAGAGAGAGAGAGAGAGAGAGAGAGAGAGAGAGAGAGAACACAAAAGATCATGCGTGTTTTATGCCAGTCTCCGATATGTCCAGACCCCCCTAAATAAGGGACAGCACTTGGTGTCACTCTCTTCCACTAACGTGCCACAAACTGGCACTGAATTACCACAAACTGCCATGGAGGTGTAAACACCCGCCTCTAAGAAATTTCTTTAAACTGCAATCTAAAGCCTGGGTTACTCTTGAAGGTTGGACCATACAGTATTGGAAAATACACTGTGTTGTATTAGTACCAATAGTTATAATATCTACTCTAAACAATAATGTAAGTAAGCTAACAAATATCTGTCAAATATTGTGAGCATGCTCGCTATATGATTTGGTCTGGTCATGGTATGAGTGTATCAAGTTGTTGTGAGTTGGGGTGGGACGATGTCACACTTAACTCATTGTGGAGCCTGAGTACATCATTCAGAGGATTGATGCTACAAGGTAAAGTCACAGTTAGCAGTGCAGCGTGAGAAGTTATTGTCTGTGGAATTACTAAACATTGAAGGTAAGGCCTTTTTAAAAAACAAAAAAACAAAAAAACAAACAAGGTAACTGGTTAGTAAACATTAAGTTGTTGGTCACACACGCACACAACTACCATTGTGAATTCATATGTGGATGAGAAAGTTAAAACGTTTTCTTCATTCACCATCTCCAGTACTTTTCATACAAATGTATTTGTGTTGAATAGTAATGTATGTTTATGTTTTAAGTAATATTGTGAGTGAAATGATATCATTGCCTGTTTTACAAAATTCTATTTTGTAAACTATAGTCCAAATTGTTGGAATATATCTTTTAAGTAAACTATTCCAAATTTTAAGAATAAATCATTTGACTGTGACCTCAATTGTTTCATACGACGGCGTATTAGGGGCATCCGTTATAGTCTCACACCCTGCAGGCATCTGTTAGGAATTTCAAATTAAATCGCGTATCTCTGTCAGACAAGATAACCTCAGTGCTGCTGATGGGACTTTGTCGAGTGACAATGCAGGCAATCTTTGCATCAGATGACTCTAAACAACTATTCTCTTTTACTACTTTGCAACCAAAACAGAACCAAACTGCCAAGCCAACAAAAAATTCAATTTCTACTACTTGGCAAAGTATGGATTTATGTGTACATCCTTATATGAATGTGTTTACGTTTGTTTAGGGTAAGTAGAGCAGGATTCCATTCTGCCAGAGCCCAACTTGACATGATGGTTTTCCCAGATTCAAAGGATGTGCAGACAAATGTGTCTGAGGAGAAACGGCACCGCTTACCACAACCCTCTGCAGAACTTAACCATCTTACCTCGAGAATGAATGTTTCACCGGTCATAGTGAATTATGAACCACAGGACTACAATGAGACAGACCCACTTTTGCCCAATGAGCGCTACAGTGGGTCAAGATTCAGTGGGTCCCAGGATGCAGAGGTACCCTCCGAGTCAGTCTGCTCCTTGGTGCTGCAGATACTGGTGCCGTTCCTTCTGGCCGGCCTGGGAACCATCTCTGCCGGACTGCTTCTTGATGTGGTTCAGGTGAACAACTTGCTACCAATTGATTGTAAAGGAATTGTTCTAAAATGGTGGGTTGTGTGACATACTATTGAAAATGTACTTCTGTATTACCTGATTAGAACGCTAAGGATTTTGGAGTGCCTGCTTCAATCATCAAGTGTAAAATTACACTCCAAAGTACATCTTGTTTCTAAGCGAGTCATTCTTACTGTCAAAATTGCACCCCACAGCTCAAACATGCTACATTTCCATCCATGTTTTAGACAGTCAACAGCCAAAAATATTTGCATGTTCACAACATAACAGTTGCTAACACAAATAAGCTCATGAATTAATGTTACAACAACTAACTTTAGCCTGAACCTAGCTAAAAGTTGTAACAAACTGTCCTATGTGTTTTTTATTGTTGTGTTTGGCTATTAAAGGGTATGGCACATTTTTTTTTTCAAATCCTGTATTTAACCAGATACAAGTAAAAGTGTTTGAGAACTAATTCAAATTTACAAACATGACTTGGATGTCATGTGTTGAATGCATCATTTTGTTTGAGGATGTGGGAGCTAGAGCGAAAGAGAGAGAGGAGCACGAGCAGCTTAGTATATGGAAATTCATTTGGACTGCTTTATATTCATGGAGGCTGACCTCTCCATAGACTCTTCTAGGCAGTTTGAGAGCAAGTACAAGTAGAAGCTCAGCCCCTGATCGTCGGGGCAATAAAAGCTGTAGTACAGGGGGTGGTAAAAAAAAAAAAAAAAAAAAAAAAGCATGGGGTGGGAAACACCTACAAAAGAACAACCTGAGGGATGAGTTTTCTTCACTGAGATCAATTTGGAGGAGAAAAGTATTATATATCAGTACGACTGTAAGGTTTTACGATTTGAATGAATTTTCCATTTCTATCGCAGAGCTGGGATGTATTCCAAGAAATCACAGAGATCTTCATTTTACTTCCTGCTGTGTTGGGAATGAAAGGAAATCTGGAAATGACTCTTGCCTCTCGACTTTCAACAGCTGTGAGTGTGGAAACACAGACATGCACAAACATATGCAGTATGGACTTTGGTATTATGAGGCCTTGTGTACATATAGTTGTGAACACATTATGCGGCTGCAACAGATTCTATTCTGTAGGGTTTTTTTTCTCCATTCACCTATAGAACATTTGTGAGGTCAGCATTCACCTATGTTGGATGAGAGGGCCCACCTCACAATTTCATCTATCACAATTCCACTTTGTGGTGCCTCCGTAGCTCAAAAAATTCACATTCCAAACCAGGTACTAGAAGCTACTGTTTTATGGTCAAGCATGTAATTTTGTGTAACCAGTCGTGCAGGGTCTTCAATTTGAGGATGCTGCTCACAAACACACTGTTGTTGTGTCTAGGAGATATGGCAGTTTCTCAACCCTGGTCCTCGGGGTACCATCCTGTTTTCCATGTGTCCCGATTACAAGGCAAGTGAAGATCATTATCAGGCTTCTCCAGAACTTGCTGATGAGCTGTCATTTGAATCAGCTGTGTTGGGAATAGGGAGACATGGAAAACAGGCTGGATAGTGTGCCCAGAGGACCAGGATTGAGAAACACTGATTTATGGTGACTGCAGTAGCATATGCCGCGCAGTCGCCTACCATTGTGACTTTTTGCTGCCCTCACTCTCTTCTTGAATACGCCTCATTGTGTTGACTGACAGGCGCATTCTGATGAGTAAAGACAGCTCACATTGTTCTCCTTCAGTTTTGCTTGGTAGCATTGTGTCTTTGTCCGTATCAGAAAGATGTGGAAAATTAAACACAGGGGCAAAGACGTGTTAGAGCAGAAAAGGGCTTTTCACCTAAAAAGTTCCCACAACCAGACGAGCAGGAGAGCTGGTAGGATGGTTCCGCATGCGCAGTTTTTTAAACGTGACAAACAGATGTTTGGCTTCCACGTTTCGAGAACATCAGTGAATCCACCTTTAATGATTAGTGTAATATGTTAGTTAATACTTATCGAAATATCCCTCAATAACATAATCAAACAAATACTAGACAAAGAAAATCAAGGAACCTACGCTTACATTTAATGACATCATCAACAATAGACTGGTTTAACAACAGTCTCTTCCACAGAATTATATATTTGCTCCCTTGCATCATGGGGTTTCTGTCCCCTTGTGAATCTTCACACTGGCTTGCAAAGAATATCACATAGATCAACCTGCACTGCGTAGGACTGTACTTATGCTGTGGGGGAAATGAGTTACTGAAGCTAATTCGCACAGGTTAGGTTTGTGTAAGCCAGTGATTAATTACCCTTTTCATGTTGATTATTTGTACTCTTTTCTTTTGCCTGCTGTTTTCAAATGTGTGAGTGTGTGTCTTTCAATTATACTGAAAATATACTGTATTGTAAGTATCCTAATTGTTTGTCTATAATTATTCACATAAATACATGGGAAAAAAATGCCATAACTGTAACTTCATAATTTGCAATTTGTTATATCAAGTCATCCTTTAATATTTAATATATTAACTCATCCTCTCCCAATAACGTATAAATGCGTTCTATTTTAAATATTACCAGTGTCCCAAAGACATATTTATACGTTCTTTGGTTGTTTTTTTGTTGTTGTTGTTTTTTTTGTTTTTTGTTTTTTTAATGCTAAAGTATACAAAAGGCTTTGATGCAGCCTCTGAACTGAAGAGAACAGTTGAAGCAATGGTAGTGATTACAAAAACGGCCAGCAGGTGGCAGCAGAGTATAAGAGATCAACCAGGGCCATGTTGCAACAAGCTGTTTCTCCACATTTTTTTCCACAGGTTTGTGAATAATGATGAAACTTAGCTATATTCTAATGCTAACTGCTGCAAAATGGAAACAGATAGAAATATATTTTTTTCTTGATGAAAGAAGAGACTCCAATCTTTCTTTCGGGAGGTTCCATGTTTTTATATCAAAAGAACACAATATTCTGTGGGCCTTGAAGGGGGTTGTTTCAGTGAAAATGACTGGGAGTGAATGAGTTAATATACTGCAAACTTGTTTGTATTTCAGGTAAACACAGGAAAGATGGAACTTGCAAGTGAGAAATGGATGTTGATCATTGGAAACTTGGCACTCAAGCAGGTTCAATATGAAAAGCCTGTTAAAAACAATATGTGTCATCCACTAGCCAGCAGCCATTCTAGCATTTTACTATGGATTCTATTTACTTATGCCACTTATCCTACAGCTACAATCAACTGTTCTGGGCCTTTTAGCCTCCCTGATGGCTATTGTGTTGGGCTGGATTGCCGATGGAAGGATGCCATGTAATCACGTTGTCCTTCTGTGTTCAACCAGCGTTTGTACCACATTTGTGGCTTCACTGCTGCAAGGTAATTTAATTAACATTACAAAATTGTCTTCTGTTATACTGTTGTAGCGTCGGCCCCAATCAAGCACTGCTGGTCACCTGCCGGTTGCAAATCACTTGGATGTATCAGGTTTTTCAGGTGTCAATTGGAGTGGACAAAAACAGACTAAAAATGACTGAGACTGGAGTCCGGGCTTCAGGCTGATCAAACAGTTGAACTAAAGACACAAGATCCTTCTTTGCGAAAAGGGCCGAAGATCTGAAGTCACAAAGAATTACAGCAGTTTATAAAGCTTTTTCAGAGGCCAACCTCTGATTGGTTGAAAATTGGAACCCTGTTGTGTTCCACCAATTTTATTGGTGTACCAATGTGTTACGCACAACCCCTTTTTAACATAAAACAATGAGAAAATAGCATCCTGGACGATTCCTGCAGCACTATTAATGCTTAATGCGGAAATCTGAAATATTAGCTTGATTTCATATTTATTGCAACGCGTCTTGGAGCGATAAATTCCCCAAAACTATAGAGGCGAGGCACTTTTTCTGTGTCCATTTCGAACCGTACCTGCCACAATAGCATCTTTTAATAGCGTCATTCATGGACGATTTGAAGGTGAAGTCATTTCAAAATGGGCGACTAACAGGTTTTAGAGCACCAGAAGACCTTCTTTGTAGATAACCATTTGCCGACAATGCCATTTCAGGATGGCTATTGGCTAGTCAACACATACTAGTAAGATACTAGAGCTTCCACAGTTGGGGCCAAACAACGAAGCCCAAACTAAGATCCATGCCCAGCTAAAGCCCAATTAGCCCAAGTGGCGCCCATATGGGCCCCAACTGTACGTGTTTGCTGGGAATATGCCTAGTGCTTCAGCCTATTCCTTTTTCGGTTGGTTGAGGATGAATGGTTCAGATAATGGATGGCTGGATGATTTCTTCGAAAGGATGTTTGTGTTTTGATTTTTGTGTTATGTATGGAGCCAAAATAAATTGTTCATTCATTCAAAGCATGTCCATAAAAGTAAATCATGGTCCATACATTTTGACTCTGTCTAGGTTTTATAATGGTGGGAGTAATTATGGGCTCAAAGCGGGCTGGGATCAATCCTGACAATGTGGCCACACCCATGGCAGCCAGCTTTGGAGACATCATCACTCTGGCCTTACTAGCCTGCATCAGTCAGTGGTTCTACTCCTTCATAGGTAAGTAGAATTAAGTCTATAACCACAGTGGAATCCCAAAAGGAACACCCTAAAATTGCTGAACAACAAATAGATTAATTAGAATCAAATGGGATTTCCATTTTAACATAAAATAACATAAATAACTGAATAATATAGAACGTGAACCCCTGTCATGAATCGAAAACCAATATTTATATAAAAGGAGAAAGTAAAAAAAAAGAAATGTATTTTTACCACAAGAGATATTGATGGGAGCTTCACACCTGACTATATGTCAGTACGGCTAGCTAGAGATGTTACGCTCGGGCCTTCTTGCTCGAATCTGATTCGAGCAAATGTATTGTGTGATGAGAGGGTTGGATCCCAAAGGCGCAGACACAAATAAGATTTTATCTACTTATTCACATCGAGAGGCAGAAACTCAGAGACTCTGTACACAGGAACAGGTGGACAATAATCCGGCAAAACACTAGTGATGTGCTTCTCGGGTCGAATCCCTGAAGCGTGTGCCGAGTAATGCAGATGAGTGGTTCATGAACGGCGTGTCAATGCGTGTGTTGATGACGTACGTGGTGACGTTTGAAGCCCCACGAAGCAGGTGTACCACGTGACTGATTCAGGAAATGATTCGCTAGGTTTGAGTGTAGTTCGAAATAAAAGCGGCAAAGAAACGCTATGGATTCCCCTTCACTTTTTGTGTTTTCGGGTCCCTTATTGCGCTACTTTTTTTGCTTTTGGCATTCGATTTGACGAGCTTCTTTTTGCGTTGGAACCAGCAAGAAAGAGATTTTCCCTTGTTTAGGAGCACTTTGAGCAGATCTCACCTCAGAAGGTAATGCACTGCAGTTACGGTACTATTTTAACAGATTCCAATAATAAAATAAAATAAAATGTGACAACACATAAAATTCACATTTTTCTGTTCACAGTTGAAAATCCCCTTCAGTATTCTGGAATCACAGAAATATACGCGTCCAATTCTATACAAACTTGCTATCTCATATCGATGCACCCCTGCTTCATCAGTACCATGTGAAAGAGTTTTTTTTCCAAAGCAGGTGAAATTCTCTGCAAAAAAAAGAAACCGCCTGAGTCCAAAAACTTCGGAAAAAATAGTTTTTAAATAAAAATGAATAAGCACTTTATTTTACCTCCTTATTTCACATTTTCACTTGTTGCATAAGCACAAACATAGACAAAGTAACACAGAACAATTCATGTTAAAACACTCTTCAAATATATATTTTTTGTATTTAGAGCATCATTTACACCCCACCATTTTATTGCATGCACCAAGCATGTTATACATTTTTCTGTCCACATGATGGCGTAGTCGAGGAAATGAATCATCTTGAAGCCCCTACGTGTGTGTGAAGCATTTCACTGCAGGGCTTCACTGCTTTACGGGGCTTCATTTTGCCATCACTACAAAACACACACAATCCTCAGACCCTTAAATAGATAGTCAATCAATCTCATTGGTTGTGGCTAGACATGTGAGTACTAGTACTGACATCGAATTCTCTGATTGGCTGTTGACGCCGTAATTACAGATAATTCCTGACATCAACAAACATCATATAGCATAAAAGATCTTTGGCATCATATAGTCCAGACATCATATAGCCTAAAACTAGTTGAAACTGAATGCTGTTACATCAATACCAAAACAGACATGTAATGGGTCGTGAACTCTGGTGCACGGTCATGAACTCTACTCAAACTTTACCCAAGCGTGACCCCAGACATGAGACAAGACCCAAAAATTCCTCCTGCATGACTCGAGTCATGACAAAATGAAGCGGAGGCGTGTCGAAGTAGTGTTCTGACAACTGCTTCGGAGATGCCGAAAATCACGTGACCGCTGCAAACAAGGCCTTGAACGTCACAGACGTGTCAGCGACTTCACGCTGTTTCTCTGCAAAAATGAACTCAGTGTTAGACAAATCTGTCTGCAGTAATTAAAGCCCCAATTACTCGGTAAAAATTAGGAAAGATTATGATCATTCAGCTCAAATATTTTTTCCATTTTAGGATTATGGAAATACGTATCCCATAGAATAAAAACAATATCCCTGTTCACAAGCACTGCACCTACACATTAAATCCTGTACATTTGACTCTATTAGAGTGTGACCAAGTAGACAGTTTTAGAGTAATATTTACACTAGTAAGAGAGTAAAATAAAGAATTGAAAAAAAAAAACAAGTCAAAAATTGAGTAACGAACTCACGACCTTTAGTTTGGGAGACAACTGCTCTAGTCCCTCAGCCAGGTAGCTCTTGATGTGTATTAGTACTTGTATGGGTGGTAATAGGTGGCTACACAGTTTTTATTGTACCTTCTGCCATATAACGGAAGAACTTTTACGTGTTCTACCTATCACCATTCATCGCTAGCATATACAGTATCGATGAACAAAAACACCTGAAATTAATGCATAATAATTTCCGGACAAATTAAGCGGAATACTTTTCCGTGGCACCCATTGTGATCTGCCACATAGCACCCTGGTTGGGAATCGCTGCTCAAGGAAATTGTTCGAGATGCCCGTCCTGTAGCAACGTTCTGTTGTCAGCCCACAACGGCCTGGCCTGGGCCCAGCCGAAGGCCGCCACGTCGATCGCCAGCACCTCTTTACCCCTGGGCCGTGTGGTGGTCGGAGGGTTAGCAAAAGGCATGCCGGATGGTTGGTCAACTAGATCAGTGACTTGCACCAGGAACGAAAATAGGGCCCATTGTCTTCTCATGACTCTTACTTGTTGGTGTCCATGTGTGAAGGTGTTACACTGGCTTTTAACACAATGGTTCTAATTTACTTTCTAATTTTGTTAGGCCTTGCACCTTATTGATTTCATGTGGTGATTTACCTGATTTACACATAATTTACACATTTACACAGTATCTGTTTCTGCTAGTGTCTTTACTGTATGTGTGGGTGATAAACACTACTCCAAATGCATGAACATGTGTTCTTTCTCAGATGTGGTCACCTTGTTCTATTATGCAACTATTATGGCTCCTGTAATAATAACATGAAATTCAAAGAAGTACACTGTAAAAAAAAAAGAAAAGAAAAAAAACAAAGAAAAACATTTGCCCCTTTTCCTCACTAAGGTCAGAGGACAAGTGTGAAGTAAATTTTAACTTCCAACACTTTCGCTTGACAGAGCTGTATTCGTATGTGTTGTACCTCTTGGATCTCTTTTTGTTGTGCCTGATACCACTGTGGATTGTGATCTCTTCCAAACACCCTGCTAGTCGGATCCTTCTCCGTACTGGGTGGGAACCAATCATAACAGCAATGGCCATCAGCAGGTATTTGCTTTGGTTTTATTCAACTTGCATGAATACTTTAAATTATATATACTGTAAGTATCCCGCGACCCTTGTGAGGACTATATATATATATATATATATATATATATATATATATATATATATATATATATATACACACACACACACACACACACATATACATGCTCTCTGAAACCCGGTTCTCTGGTTTACGTCGGGTTTTTTTTGTTTTGTTTTTTTAGTATGGGTGGCCTTATTCTGGATAAGACTGTGTCAGATCCAAACTTGGCTGGAATCATACTTTATGCCCCAATTATCAATGGTGAGTAGAGTTTGCGAATATTCTGCTAATGTCAAAATTTGATTGATGAACCGAGAAAGAGATTGATGGACAGATAAGGAATTTGATTAACAGCTATGAATCAAGAACAATCAATAGATCATGCCACTTGGGGTTCCATCTCTTCTGTAAAAAAATGTCACTTCTGCCCACTGTACCCTTTGACCTGGATGAAGTCACTTTTGGTCTCGTGACTCCATCTGTCAAAAATGATTGAATGATTGCTGTCAATCAAAATAGAGGGTTGAGGTCACCGCTTCCATGCACTTTGATGGATGGACTGTATGATCACTTCTGACCCCACCACCTGCAGTTGTGCACTACCCTCTAGGGGATGCTGTTGTTACAGGTTCATTTTAAAAAGAGTAAAAATTTATGGCACAGTTGAAAAAAACTTCAGAGATAAAACCTCAGTAAAACCTCATTAGATTTTAACCGTCACGGTTGTTGTAGTACGGAGCCGCTCTGGTGTCAGGGTCTGATTTATTTATTTTTTTTGCTAATCTGTACCCACATTTAGCAATCTGTTCCCACATCTTAAACTGTACACTTTAGCAGCAGTCACCCACTCCTCCCTGAAGACGTTCAAAGTCATCACTCTTCAGAGGCATCGTACATCTGTAACGGTTAAGATGAAAAGAAGCAGCCGTTCGCTACTAATACTGCTGCCAAGCAACCACTTGAACGTTGCGTGCGCATGCGCATTACATAATGCCACAGAAGTGCTAAACCGTGGGTACGGTTTACTAAACTGTGGGTACAGATTAGTAAACTGTGGGAACAGATTGCTAAACTGTGGGTACAGATTAGCAAAAAATAAATAAATCAAACCCTGGCACCAGAGGGGCTCCGTATTGTAGCGCCAGCGCAAAAAATAAAAAAATTAAATAAATAATAATAATTCTTTATTCGCTCAGTCATGATTATAAATCAGATGTCCCAGGTCTGGTGCAAGGCTTCACTTGAAGAATTAGCAGGAGTCAGGTTACAAAATGATTCAGTTCGACATCTCAGGTTGGCTAAAAAATAAAGTCCTGGAGGCCGGGATTCAGGCTGTAGACACGATTTATTTACACAATACACATTCTACGCAGAAGGGAGCCAGCAATGCGCTAGTTTTTATAGCTCAAACCTTCGTGAAGACTAGAGTGCGCCATAGACTTATAGCAACATGACCCAAGTGAGTTTGACCATAAATTGACTGGGAGTTTTGTCTTGACACAATAGACTGGCTGTCTTGAACCAGCTGCAAGTCATAAAATTCTGGAAGAATGCCTCAGGCGAGGGCATGCTCAGGGCATGCTCATGTTCTTTCGCAGAAGTCGTCATGTTGGAAGCGCTGTTAATGGCTATTAAATTATCTTAATAGGTTATAGTTGTCAAAAAGCAATTTTTATGACCAGGTTAGCTGATGATGCAGCTTGTTACATTATGGGTTTCTCATGTTCTCATTTTAGACTACAATCGTTTCAGACAATTGATACAATATAGTAAACATAAGATAATTATTACTTAATACATAGCGTCGATATATTCTTTTAAAATTGCATAGTTGGCCAAATTCAGCCTACATCACGGTCATGAAGCGTATGCAGCACATGTTCCAAAAGAGTCCCTTACTCACTTTGGCATAGTGGCACCATCACTTCCACCTTTCATCTTTGTATTTGTGCTTGACACACTGAACGCCAGCCCTTTTTCCCAGTTGGAGGACTTTCTCTACATTTATGTCCATTAAATGAAAAATATTGAGCCGTTGTTTTGATATTTTCAGAGATTGTTGTGAGTATAAGTACAGATGTGCATATGACTTTTGGTAGTAATTGGCTGTAGTTTTGTAACATTCAGCCATTTTGAGCGTTTTCTCCATCGTGAATGTCTATGGGAGAAAAAGCTTAACGCGCGTACAATCCAAAATACTGAGGTGTTTGTTTTAATATTTTTAGAGGTTGAAGTGCAAATAAGTGGAGATGTGTACGTGAATCTTGGTGACGATTGCTCGTAGTTTTCTAACATTAAGCGGCGTTACACGAATATTAAGCATGAGACTGTCCCAACTATTCACTCTATGAGCTCCGACTAAATGTGCCAATTCTACTGACAGGTGAACCTCAGTCGAACGAGTAGATGTCATGGCTAGATGGGTAATAATAGCTTGTACTTACCGGTCGTTTTAACAGACCCTAAATCGCTTCGTATTCCATCCACTTCTTGTCATTCACTTTGGCTGTCCGCACTGGTGTAGTCACATGCAGTGTTGCCGGTAACGCGTTACTTAGTAACGCGTTACTCAAAAAAGTTGCTTTCTAAAGTAACTAATAGTCTAACGCGTTACTTTATTCTACAAAGTAGTCTGATTAAAGTTACTGTCCAGAGAATCAATGCGTTACTCCACATTTTCATGAAGAAGGCAAACTATCTCACTGTTGTAACAGTCACAAACAACTACTGATAACTACGAAGATGAGGCAGAAGTCATTGAATTCAGCCATGGTCTGGTCATGAATGGTTTGCACATTCAAAACAAAAGTGATGATACTTTTACTACTAGTTTTATTAACCAACAGGCACACAACACAACAAAAAAAGTGTGCATTATGGACCATAAAAGTGGTAAAAAAAATAATTTATTTCCATCCTCAACTGGTCCGTGAAGCATTATGGGATGAGGTCGTCTCCGCCCTCTCGCCAGGGGGAGTGACATGAGACAAGTTACGTTTTCAGTAGGGGTGGAACAAAAAAACGATTCGACCGAACCATCGTTCGTCAAGGGGAGCTAAACGACCGTATCGGTTGCGAGTGAGGCTTTATGGTTTTCATAACAATAGCAAGAGTTCTGCGCCGTGCTCTACTTGTTTTGTTTACATTTCAGTAGCATCACCATTCAAGCTACTTCCGTGTTTCCGTGCTCGCGACACGGCGCGCGCGCGCGCGCAACGAGTGACAACATACAAATGGAGACAGTTAGCAGAAGCCGGTGCCGTACATCTCGGTATTTCCCATGGCTATCGAGTCCTCTCGGTGCACTTGTATGTCCCGGGCCGGCGTTGGTACTGCGCGCGAGCCAAAAAGAATAACTCCCGTGACGATCCAATGCATGGATCAAACGACACAGGTATGTCCCACAGCCAACACACCAGCTAAGCTAAAAGCACACTGCAAGTATCTCATTTCTCAGTTTGTGGCTCCCTGTCAATGTCTACAACTAGCATGAGCAGCAGATAGGAGAACTGAGACGTGCCCGCGATTACGACAGCCCAAAAAACAAAATATAAACAGTAGTGATTCTGTGGTCATCATCGTGTCTCAGATTAAAAAAACAAAAAAAGATGTCATACATTAACCAAAAATGAAAGTGATGACAAAAGAAAAAACAATTGTTACATAATACAAAAATTGTTGATTAAAAAGGGAAATGAACTTTTGGAAATATTTTTGCATATATTAAGTGGTTAAAATGTGTTTGATAGATTTATTGTTCCATAAGGTGGCTTCATATTTCTTTTGGCTGGACGGTAGGTTTATTTCATGT